>NC_132882.1:21962439-22074939 GCF_030463535.1 Salminus brasiliensis
AATGAAATTAAATCTTTGGATAACAATACATGTCCATTTATTTTTGTCCATATACTGAACTAAACCCCTACAAAATCCTGCTAGCTGGTGTAGATAATCCAGTTTTGTTGTAAAACAGTGACATTTGTAACTGACAAAATATCAGACTCATTAAAAAGCAATTGTTAGCTAGCTAGAATGCTGTCCAAACCACATGAAGGGCAAGTTGTCTTTTTAATAAACACAGCATTTACTGCACATAGTGCTTTGTTCTTCCTTCAGACTAAAGCTTTTTTTCTAAAGGCAAAACTTAATTATTCAGAATGTAATGCCACTACAAGCTGTGGGAGAACAGTACTATAGTAAATACTGTTGTGCACCTTTGCTGAGCCTTAATTCCAGATTTCCGACTGTGTTTAATTTTCCTACTGCGCTGGGGTGATATCCACATTTGGCATTTTGTTTCTTCACTTTTCTGTTAAGTACTTTGCATTACAATTGCGAATGGCTCAAACTCACAGGCAGAGACTGTAAATACAGAAGTTAATAAATACATTTATTAATAAATTAAAGGTTTATCTGTTTACTGCTTTCAGGTTTGCAGTATTTGCAATTTGGCAAGTCAGTTAAGCGCAAGTCGAAAGTCAGGCAACATGCGACTTGAGTGTGTCTCATCTCTGGCATGCAGCCCTGACAGAAGGACATGAGTGAGTGGTGGCACGACCCCTATGTCAGGGCAGAGTTTAAAAACTGCAGGATGAGCCTTCACACACACTCTCTAGAGGCCTCTCAGTATGAACACAACTTCTATTCCCTTATTTTTACATGCAGGATTTTTATAGGACAAGAACTGATTTGTATTCTGGGAACAACAGCTCTGTGTGTGTGTCTGTGTGTGTGTGTGTGTGTGTGTGTGTGTGTGTGTGTGTGTGTGTATTCGCATGCGCATGCGCATGCTGTCATGTTTTTCAAAAAAGACGTGCTAGAGAGCTTCTTGCGCACTGATATCCTGTTTTTAATCTGATATCCTGTGGAATGTGATCAACAAGCAAATTTAGCATGAGGCCTGTTGAAGCATGTATGGCTCAACCTAGACTAATGGAATGAGTTCCATGTGTGTGTGTGTGTGTGTGTGTGTGTGTGTGTGTATATATATATATATACTTGTACATAATAGCTAGTCTGTGTGTATCTAATATGTCTGAGTTTGCGTCATTACATTGTAGCTGATTGTGTATGCAGCTTAGATGAACTGTGCATATCAGCACATCAGCTCCTGACATGGTGCAGTAAAGGCATACATTCACATTCAGTTCGAAATTTCGGACCCTAAGCTGATCAAACACCCTACTTAACTCAAGCAGAGCAGTGTACCACCTAGAGAATATGTAGGGTGCTCTGGTAGCATAGGCAAAGGGATACAACATTAACTTAATTAGCCTACGCCTCGAGTGTGGATGGGTGATAATGCCATAAAATGTGCAATCAGTTAATATTGAAATAGAAAAAATAGACAAAACCCACAGACCACTTTAGCATTAGCAAGAAACAGTCCCCATCATGGACAACTGAATTTCCTGTTTAATTGAATTACAGATGTTTGGATAATGTTTTATTTGGATAGTTCACTTGGTTAGATAGATGCTTTTTAAATAGCTAAAATAGCTTTAAAAATTGTTAAAATAAATAGCTATTAAATTAACTTCCCCCTAATTTTTTATCTCCATCCATTACATTAACCCTAAGACAAAACCTAGATCTACCCCTTACCCTGCTCCCATCTGAAGTTTCACCAGATAGTTTGATAGCAGTCATCAGCTGAGAATCTACAGTTGGCTGAAGCGTGCTATACAAATAAAGTGACACCCAAATTTATGATCATATGCACCTACAACATCATATGCACACTAATCTCATAAATAGGATAGCCCTGGTAGGATTTGAAGGGAAAATTGATTGTCAGCTAATTCAGAGACAATCCAATGGTACTTCTTTAAAACTGAAGAGGAAAACTTGCTTAGCTGATTAAATACATATGAAAGAAGGATGTAACAGTACACAAAAGTGGTTGGGTTCACACTGTAGTTTGATACAAGTTCAGTACAACGGTAAATAGGCAAGCCAATATATACCATAACACCAATGACCAATGTCAAAACAAGTACTTGCTAATTTTCAGGCGATAAAGACTAAAGATAGAAAAGGTTGCAGTTAAAATGAGTCACTTACATCAGGGAGAGGGAGAGAAAAGGAGGTGTAGCGCCATAAGGAGTGCGCACTTGTGAAAGAACCATATTTTTATACGATTTACCGATACAAAATTACAGATGTCTATTTGTAATGCACGCTCTGTGCTGTTTTCCTGGAGACCTGCTCCTTGAGTAAACGAGATTCCAGGTTCTGCCCTCCTACAGAGTAGAGGCACCATGTTCACATCTTTACCACTGGCTCTATTCCCCAATAAACTATTATTTACTTCCCACCATCCATCATCTTGTGTTCTTCTCTGTGTAAAACATTTCTGTGTGTAATATAGAGGTGAGTTTGCAGGGCACTTTATTTTATTTATGTCTCTCTTTCACTGATGTGCTTATTTCCATGCAGTTCATGCAGTTTCTCTGTATTATATGAAAGCGATGTGGTCATTCATTACTAATGTAAGCTGCAGTTTCTGCACTCTAGAAGACATCATTTGTAAAATGAGAATAAATGGACCTGTATGCTGTTCGATAATGCTGCCTCTTATCCTGCCCTTGACTCTTCTCACAATATCCCCTACAGAAAGTTTCACATATTCATGTATTACAAGCACGTTTTTAGATATTATCATCATGCAGAACTACACACTAAACACTGTACATTGAGCTCATATTCACCCCATTTCTGAACACCAACACTGATTAAACACCTTAGTTTGGCTGGTATTTCCCGTTGCACAGGTTGTATTGAAGATAATTCGTCCATACTTGTGCTACATGCATAAGAAAAGCAGCTGTAACTTTCAGTTTGCTTGACTTTCTGCCGACTGTTGGCGTCAGTATGACATATAAGCAAAATAAACTTCTGCTTCTAAAAGGTGTCAGTGGCCAGTGGGCCTAACCTGGGCTATGAGGACGTTTGGTTTGGCCTTCCAGAAAGTTTCTCTAACTCTGACCCTCAGCCGTAAAGAGAGACCACCTACTTTCTTTACTTGTATATCTCTTCCTTTGTTGCCCCTCTACAAATATTGCCTCCCAAGACAAATCCTACCACAGAATAATCACGTTTGCGGTTATGAGGTTGGTTTAATGATAGGTTTATGAAGTGAGCTTGGATAGGGCGGGTCCGGAACGCCAGACCTCACTGTTAAGCCTTCCGGAGGTGTTTTCGGCTTAATTCAGCAAAACACTGAGGGGGGTACCTACCTGGTGACCCCTGGGAAGGGCTGGTAAGGTAGGGGGTATCTAGAGATTCTAGGTTATGTTAGAATGCTTTGTGTAACCCAGACGATTAGGTGCAGGACTTTTGTCATCTCATTTAATTCATATATAAAAAAAAGTATTCTTAAAAGAACAGAACTGGTCGTTTCATTAAATGCTTTCTGCAATTTCATGTCAATCCCTACTGTCACTTTGAGACTGTTCAGTTCATTTCAAATGTGCTGGGAGGATCAAATGAAGAGTCTGGCAGGAGACACTTATCACAATGGTTCGGAACAATAGGATTCATCCTTCAGTGGTAAGTAAGATCACCTCCTTTGGCGTACACCTCTGACCTGCAGCATGCGCGAATGATGCATCCCGTCCGCTTGTGTTTCTGCGGTGGCTTGGATCAGATGACACTGGAGGAGTGAGGCACAGTGCCTGTGTCAAAGCAAAGCATGCCAACAGAAACCCAACTCCTCTATGCAGCCTCTGAGTGCCAAGAATAAACCTGAATAAAGTTCACAGCACCCTCAGAGAGCTTTGATAAAACATAACGTGTAATATAACCACAGGAGTCGTGTATTTTCGAGTCATTTAGCACTTACACTTGATGTGTTTAGATATGTTTGTGGCAGCACTGTCAGCACCAGTGAAATGTCAAGCTGGTTTCATCAGACAATGTGGCAGCCTGAGGGCACCTGTTGAAAGAGTATAAAACCGCCATGTGTCATCAGAGGCTAATCATTTACCTGTCAGGTTGAAACGTCTACATTCAGAGTGTTAAGAGACAGAGCTGGAGAAAGTGAATGATATTTTCGTCCATTCGTAAATACAGCCTTCTCTTCAATATCTCTGGAGACTGTCAGGACACAAAGTACTCATCTCAAGGACTAATGGGGGGAATTACACTTTTTTAAAAATAATGGTGCTTTTAAGAATAAAGATGCCATAGAGGAACCACTTTTGGTTCCACTCACACATCTCTTTTACAAACATGGGGTGCGTCCCAGATGTGTACTAACTACTAATGCTAGTGTTTGAGTATGAAGTATGTAGTATAGATAAAAGTTTCAAAGTTGAGTATACTCAAATATCCAAGACGCAATCTCAGAACCAGTCGGTTTTTAAGTGTGGACACTATGATAGACACTATCATCCCACAATGCAATGCGAAGCAGAAAGCGAGGAGTGACTCCTGGAACAATTATTAGAAAAATGGTGGATAATGATGCAAGTGCAGCGGCGATGGCAGTAGGTGAACTTGCAGTGATGTATGTTGGCATGGCAACGCTTCATCACTTCCTGTTTGTAGAAAATGGGTTAGCACATTAACATTTTGTGTACTAACCTGCCAAACCCACACTATTAAGATTAGTATATAGTATGTACCTTATAATGTTAGGGTGTAGTGGGACGCAATTGGGACCCAGCCATGGTTCTTAGCCATGGAAACTAAAGTGGTTTGTGTATGACATCACTCTTTTAAAGCTTGAAGTACCTGAGTGTATGGAAGGCAGAATTGTTAGTTGTGAGTTGTGGGGCCCATTGTAACATCTTTTCATGGGGCCCAAAATCCCTGGCAGTGCTCCTGGTTGGGGATAAGGTGGGGTTTTGGTTCTCCAGCATACTGACCTCACTAATGCTCTTGTTGCTGAATGCAATCAAGTCCTCGCAGCAATGCTCCAAAATCTAATAGAAAGCGGAATAAACTCTTTTTCCCCCTTGCTTTCAGACGAAACAATGAATAACCAGGTGTCCCAATACTTTTGTCTACATAGTGTTTCAAAAGTATTGTAACCTGTCTGTGGTGATACGTTCCTACCAGCATTGATCACTGTCTGCGAGTGATTTTTCACTCATTCTTCCTGGCAAGTTTCCTCCAGGTTGTTCCGGTTCAATGGATGATGCTTCAGAATTTTTTAAATAGTGTCAACAGATTCTTAACTGGATTGAGATCTGGACTTTCAACCATCCCTGTGTTGGTGTTTGGGATCATTGTCGTGCTGAGAGGTCCTCTTTCAAGCTTTAGTTTTTTTTTTTAGCAGACTGAAGGAGGTTGCCTTCACTGTCCAACTTTATTCTGTATCACTCATCCATCCTTCTGTGTTTACAAGCTTCCCAGTCCTCACTGAATAAAAGCATCCTGTAACACGATGCTACCACCACCATTCTTCACAGTTAGTGTAGTCATGGGCCATGTGAGCTTTGCGCCACATGCACTGTTTTGAAGCTCAAAAAAGCTTTACACAAAATCTTATGCCATATTTCGCTCCTTCTCTCTCTCCTTCTCTCTCTTTTTCACTCTTTCTGTCTCCGTCTGTCCAAACAGACTCTTTCATAACCTGTCCCACTCGTGCCAAGAGGGTGCTCTCACTTCAAAGAAATGCACAGAATAACTCAGAACGCGCCCCTGGCAGAGAGCGGGGTTGATATGCTGAGGTGAGGAATAATGAGTGGAGTCTAATGGGTCTTAATAGAGATAAGGAGTAACCCAGAGTGCTGGAGACATGAATCCAGCACAGGTGATGTAGGGAGGGGAGGGTGTGCCGCCGTTAGGGGCTTAGCTTTGGGACACAATGTGTAAATAGTGTGTGGAGGTGGAGGGATGGAGGTTTAACCATGCTGATATGTGTGTGTAGGGATAGAGAGAGAAAGAGAGAGAGAGAGAGAGAGAGAGAGGTGCTGGCGGTGCTGTTTGAAGTCTGATCACGCACAAACAGCCATCGATCATCAGCAGACCTCAGTGCTCCCGGCTGCATGTGCAGAAACACGGCCTTCTGACTTGCTGTGGTTCCACATCAAGTACTGCTGTTCGGTGGCAAGCGCTCAGTTCTGCAGACTCTGTGACTCCTCTCTCGCCTTTATCTACAGCGGCAGGGTGTGTTAGGCTGGCTGGGTGGCGCTTTGCCAGGTGTGTGTATGTGTGTGTGTGTGTGTGTGTGTGGTTCCGTGCATGTTCAGGCCTGTCTGTCTGGCCAAGCTCGAGCCATACGACTGCTCATCCAAAACAGAGAGGGAGAGCATACCCCACATTTCAGTCAACACCCCCCCACACACACCACCTCTAATTCTTTCTCTGTTTTCTCTTAAATTAATTCTTCCTCTCTTTTTTCTCTCTTCTTCCCTCTTTTGAGCTGTCTGTCCTCTCTCTGTCTCTCTCTCTTTTACTCTTTTGCTTACTCTCTCTATCTTTTTTCTTTCTCCGTTCTCTCTCTCTCTCTTTCTCTCTCTCTCTCTCTCTTTTTCTCTCACCCTACAAATAAGGAAGTTTGAAACTTAAGTGGACTGTGCTGCCGGTCAGTCACACTGTGTCTCACTGATAGTCTAATTATGTGTCTTATCAGCGGCATCACATTCTCTAACTATAGGTGTCTCTCTAGCTCTATTTTTCTCTCTCTCTCCTTTGTTATTCATATGTATTATGAGGGGTTTCCAGCCACCAAATTATTGCCATTTTTTGAAAATGGAAAATGGAAAATACACCCAAATATAAGATGTTTACACTAGGACAAGTTAGAATATTGTTAAATTGTGAAAAAGTGCGTGAAGGAAAAGCGTTTTGCAAATAAATGATCAAGCTGCGAGCGCCTCCTGCTAAATCTGCTAAACATGAAGTTCTACAGTTTCTGTGTGGAACCCCATTTGATTCTTAAGAATCCCATCTTTTGCATTCTCTCCTTTTTAACCAGTGCTGTGAAGTAACTGCTCTGTGCTGCAGTGGATCTGCAGCATTTCCTGAATGAAGAGATCCTGTGGGCAGAAAAAAATGACACAGTAAATTTACATGATTTAAATGTGGTCACAAGAATCAGAATCAAAATCAGAAATACTTTATTAATCGCAGGAGGGAAATTGCAGTTGTTACAGTTGCAACCGTTTAGGTTTAGTTAGGTTTAGTTAAGTTTAAATGTAGATCTTTATTGTACAGCTTTGATGTGGGCAGACTGTCATAAAAGCATTTCACTGCAAGTTATACTGTGTATGACTATGTATGTGACAAATAAAATTTGATTTGATTTGATTTGATTTGTGTAGGAATAAACACTCTATACATAAAATAAATTGAAAACAAATCGAGAAAAAAATCGAGAAAACTTGAAATATGTACATATATATATATATATACATTATACAAATATAATAAAGTGGCATAGTGGTAATAACTGTAATAATAATAATTATGAAAATTAAAATTATGGCACCCACATTACATTAAATTACAGTACTATTATTATTGCACAGATGAACCATAGTGTCACGCGCTGAGGGAGGAGTTATAGAGTTTGATGCCCACAGGTTGGAATGACCTCCTGTGGCGCTCTGTGGTGCATTTCGGTGGAATGAGTCTTGCACTGAATGTTGTTGCTCCTGTGTCTCATCGCCGTGTTGTAGAGAGGGTGGGAGCCATTATCAACACATAATCAATAATCAATCATCAATACATGAACACAATTCATTCACTGGACGCCATGTCAACTCAGTGTGCCATTTGTGTTCAGTGCGAGTGTGTGTAACATCGTCAACGTGTCATTTTAAAGTAGCGTGCTCTAAATTAGAATTTGAGGCGTGTAATTACAGGCTGGGGTAACAGTGTGTAGCTGCAGAGGGCGGGAGGGTGGCTGGAGGAGGAAAAGTCCTGCCCTAGCTGAAAGATTTCCTGTGTCGGGCTGCAGTGGCTCAGCCCACAGAGCGCCGAGCTTTTCCTCAGAGAGCAGCTCATAGCGAGAGCGCGCTCTCTGCCTCTCTCTCTCTCACTTACTCTTACACACACACACGCGCGCGCGCGCGCGCAAACACAGCTTCACTTCACACAACAGACTCTCCGCCTCGCCTCAGTTTAATGAACGGCACGGAAAGGCTTAACTTCACTGATGGAGCCGTATCGGTATTGCGTGCTGTGGTGGGCCACTTTCTTCGTGTCCGCAGCTGGAATCGGTGAGTCCGCTTCTTTGACATTTCTTCGTCTCCTTCTCGGCCGCAGACAGCAGGGGACAGCGGGAGAGGAGGCTAAAACCAGTCCGGGGTGAAGTTCTACTAGTTCAGCTACATAAGGCTTCGAGCAGGGAGGAAATAATAGTCAAAAAAACAACTTTAGCAGGAGTTTAAAAACGTAGCTAGCTATCAGGTGCCGAGGAACTCACACACCCGCAGGAGAACTTCATCAGGAGCTGACGGAGTTGCGGCTGAAGCGCGTTGTGGGCTGTTTTTAGGTAAAGGGGCTCTGTCGGGGGCAACAGATAATCAGTTCAGGTGCTGAATCCACAGAAAAAACACTTTCCGGTAGATGTGTGTGACTGAGTGTGTGTAGTCCGTTTTACCTCAGAATACAGGCTACTCCAGCCCGGACATACAGCAACAGCACACACCGCAGTCCAGGTGCTGAAAGCGTGTTTAGCTACATGGACTGATGAAGGCGAGATCTAGGTCCTCACACTCGTCAGTGTAAATATTTAAAGTTGGGAAATGCTGAACAAGGTACAGATCCAGCCTGAGTAACTACAGTAGTCACTCCCCCCCTCCCTCCCTCCCTCCCTCTCACTCACTCACTCACACACACACACACACACACACTCTCAGTGAACGGTAGTCCTGTTCAGCAGTGCAACACAGCCGTGTACTCGAACCTCCTCTATAAGCAGGCTGATCTCGCTGTGTCCAGCAGGTGATCGCTTACAGTGGACGTGTTTCAGAGTTGGGCAGTACGCGCTGTTTTCCTTGTAGCTCATCTTGAAGCCCAAGTTACGCAACATGAGCAATCAGTCACATATTTCCACAGGTGCTCCACTGTAATGGAGTTGGTGCTGAGTTGCAGCTACTTGCTAGGTGCAGGAGGTTGTTTATGAGGGGGTTTATGCAGCATGCTAGGCTAATAATAAACTCCTAAGGCGTTTCCCCCCACAGGTTTACAGAGACATGCCTTCTGCTTGTTTGCTTTATTTTATTCTTGGTCCAAACTTCTTTTTTTTTTTAGTCCTTAGAGGCCCTTAAAGTGCAAGGCTGCCACTTAAAAACTCCAAAAAGTTTTATTATTATTTGAATTTCTGATACTAAGTCATTATGATGAAATGATTTAGTTAGTTTAGCTTTTTTGACCTTATGTTTCCGACTGTTGCACCGGGTTCAGATGAGGTGCAGGGTTAAAACGTGTAGCACATGTTCTGCTGTGTGTTTGTGTGTATGGAAATAGTGGTGCTGAGGGTTAGCTAACCTCTACATTGTTGCTCTGCTGGGTTTAGTGGGAGTTTTTGGCTCTTGAGGGTCTAAAGAGGGAAACATTTCAGCCCCAGCCAGACACCCCTTCCTTCTTTCTTTCATACGGTGTGAGCTGTTTGTTTATTCTCCTCTCCCTTGTCATTAATTCCAGTTCTTCACCCCATGATTACAGGTGAGTTAGGCACTAATTATATCAAATGAGGCCCTCCCGGCCTCAGCTCCCTTCTTAAATAGCAACCTGCCTGTGATAGACAAGGCTGATGGGTTCTCTTTGGTCTACAGGGCTGGAAGGATGGCTTTACTCCGAAGCATTCTGCACAGTTTGGTGTATTATCATGAACCATAAGCTCATGAGCGACTAGTTTAAATACCTACACGAGGAAAATTACTACGATTTAAGGTCACACTTTTTTTTGAGAGGCTTGCATACATTATTGCAACCTAGTAAAACTTAGTACAACAGTAGGGTTTGGATTTAGGGTTAGGTTTGGAGTTTGATGTTAGCATTAGTTTTTTGTTGAAGTCAAATATTGAATTGTTTATCTAAACTGACTCTTCGCTTTCCATGGTTTTGAGTTGAGATCCAAAAGAGTCCCAGGTCTTTGAGTTGAATAAAACGACAATTATGAGTTACATTTTTACAGTACTAGAATCTACCCTTTTGACAGTAACTTAACATTAAAAATCAATGCATCAAATATTTAATAGTTAGATATTTAATAGTTAGATATTTAGTTGAATGTCATTGACAAACAGACCATCTACACAGTCTGTAGTGGACTATTTTCAGAGCTAGTTTTCAGTGGATGTTTACATTTTTAGGTTTCCCATAGTTTAAGAGGGCAGGTTATGGAGGTTTTGTCATTTAGTAGGTTGTAAGCCAAGCTTTGGCCGTCAGAAGGTATTTCTTTCAACACTTTGTTTTCCATAAGTCACTCTCCCTAAACTGGCCTTTTCCTGACAGGTGCTTCCTAGCTCCTAGATAATAATTACCCAATCATCCCGCCAAAAGTGGACAGAGGGAGTCGTTTGACTTGCAGGCTGTAAATATGTTGTCATTAATTGCAGTCGCACGTTTCACATCGAGGCAGCAATGTCCACAGGTTTGCGTTCAGCCCAATTAACTCTGTATTACTTAGCAATAGAAAGGAGTTGTAGTATTGAGTTCATGTGGTGTATCATGTCTTTGAGTTTCACACACTGAGCTGGGCTTGTGCCTTGTTTGCTTTAGTCATTACACATAGTTCATTACATCAGAGAGCCTTTGGCTGTGGGTGTAATGCATTCCGCTGAGGTACTGCAGTTTGCTTCACCTGTTTTCTCCCTTCCCACCTTCAGCACTGACTATTTAGAGCTAGGATACAAGCAGTCTGCCTGTGGAGGCAGAAGACCGTACCATTTAAATATTTTTTTTCTATTCCAGTGTGTCTGCTTGTCTGGCTATCTGCTCATCTGGCTATCTGCTTGTATGTCTGCTGGTCTGCCTGCCTGCCTGTCTGTCAGTCTGTATGTAATTCAGACTTGACTGCACTGATGTTGATAAGCATACGTTTTTCTAAGATAAAATGTGCAACCGTTCCTATCCCCTGGTTTGGGAGAGTGTCCACTCCCTCCAGACTTATCAGAAGCTCTGCACAGCCTGTCTGAACCATCAGGCCTTTTTATCTCTGCGTCAACAGCCAAGCTGTTGAAAGACACGATCAAAGCAGAAAACGACATGTCTGCTGTTCACCAATATCTTTTCAGGTCTACCATAAATACATAAAGTACTACTCCTTGAGCCAGCCACTGCCTGTAAAGCCATATATTCACCTGTTGAAAATCTGGTAAAGGGAAACTGAAGCCTGCTTGACTGCTTTCCTATGCTGTCCTATAAGGAGATTATGAGTGATGGACTTTTGGAGTGAAAGGGTTTTCAGTGCAGGCAGCAGAGTGGTGGTTCCAGGCTGAAAGGGCTCTTTTGTAGGCCTTTAGAGCAGTGTAAGACTCAGGCCAGTTGAGAAGGGGGTGTGAGTCTGAGCCCATGTTTACTCTTGCCTCTGCGGGCCTCTGGGTGCAGAGCTGAGAAACAGCTATTTAGGGATGAGAAGAGGGGTCACGTAACCTCAAAGTGGCTGGATCTGATTTGACCATATTAGTCTTCCTCTCCTCGTGGCGGGCACAATCCCTTCTTGGCCCGCTCCACTGAGCCAGAGGCTTCCATCCACATGCTCTTCCTGCACAAGGGGAGCGAGGGGAGATGTGGCTTTTTTGAATGAGGGAAGAAGGGGCTTAGTTGACTTATAGGGCTGCTATCACCCTGCTCGTTGTGGTACTGCGCCTGCTGAAGTCCAACCACAGGCACAAACCACATGATCCATAGACAGCCAGAGACATGAAGTGCAGCAGTGTAGAAATGCAGTGGAAGCATTCATAATTGACAATAAAGGCATTGATCTATTACACTGTTGTGCAATAGATCATCCCAAATTGAATTGTCTTTTTAGAGTCATTTTGAATTTTGTACTGAATCGTTTCCTAAAGAATCCCAAAAAAAAAAAATCAAATCATTGTGAAGTCAGAGACAGAGTGGATGTGAATCTCTCTGCAGTGGCAGTAAAAGTTGTCCCGCTTTATTATTCTAGCTGTGGAAGGAAAGCCAAATTTCCGCCCTGTCTGTTCTTCCTTCCTCGTCCAGGTCACCTGGTCCATCCTTAAAGGGGAGGAGTGGAGAAGGGACACATGAAAGGAAGGGGGACACAGGGGAAGAACAGAGTGGTCCTGCTGTAGTCTAAAGTGTCCGAGAGTAGATGGATTGTTACTAGTCAAGACAAAGACCCTCAGGCCAGAGCTACTTGATAAGACCATCGTTTCTTAGGGTTCTTTTTAAGGTGATTTGAACGATTCAGTGGAAGAATTTCTTTGGTCATATAAAGAACCATGTTTGTAATAGAGACGTGTAAATGTAAAGAGCCTAAACACTGATACATTCTTTTGATTATTGATAGGTTCTTCACAAGTTTCTTAATGGAACCAAAGGTGATTCTTCTGTGGCATTGCTAGAAGAGCCCTTTGAAGCACCTTTGTTTTTTAACAAATGTGGGAAATATGATACAGTATGATGGATGGGGTGTAAGAAGTGAAGTGAATTCAGATGGTTTCTGGAAAGCATTGGTATTTGGAAGAGATTTTAATATACTGAAGCTTTTGGAAAAAGCTTGGTAAGGATGGGGTGGGGTGTCCAGCAGTGTTCTTGTTAACACCCTGAATTTACCCTGAAGCAGTGCAGATGTCCCCGCCAATGAATTTCTCAGAGGATGGTTGTGGAGCCAAACCTTACTTAATGTTGTTGTGATGCTTACAGTAAAGGGAATGCGGGTTTATATTAGAATATCACTGCTGTCATATCATGTTGAAACTGGACGGAAACGAAGCAGGGCACTGGTGACAGTTAGCAATTATTTACACTTATCTTGTTGATTTCAGGGTCTTTACAACCAAATTGACACATAGTCTCCATTCTGTACTGTATTATCATGCCTATGATTGAGCATGAATAGGACACTACCTGTGATTAGGTCTAGAAAGCTGACCTCATCTACAAACTTCAAAATGATTATTACTGAAGTCCATAAGTACTTGGACAGTTAATCCTTACAAGCTGTTTACGAATTTTTTTACATTGTTCCTCCATTTGCATCATTTATATGGATTCAGAAGTAATTGCACATTACATTATCTGATGAGCACTTTCATGGTCTGTTCACTCATTAGTGTTGAATTTTATGGGAACTCTTAATTTGCTGTCCAAAGAGGTGTCGATACAGGTGAAATAACAAAATAATCCAATCAGAGAGAAAGTAATAACGTTAGGAGTGGCCACATCAACAATCTGGCACATTCCTAAAAAGAAGGAATGCACTGGCAAGCTCAGCAACACCAAAAAAAAGAAGTGGAAAACCAAGGAAGACAATCAAGAGACGTCTTCATGAAAGTAAATGCAGACGGTTTACCACAAGATGCAAAACACTGGTGACTTTCATGAACAGATTTGACTGATTTAATTAAATTATTCAACAAAAACCTGCCCAGTTCTGAAACAAGATTCTTTGGAACAAAAAGCTGAAATCAAGATTAACTAATGGAGATGATCTGAAGCAATACCATATTATCTGCCAAACATGGTGGAGGCACTGTTATGGCAGGGACATGTATGGCTGTTAATGGAACCAGTGATCCAGCCAAATATTGCAAGTATAGATGGATAAAAACCTTCAAATACATCTTGATTGCCTTATTTTGGTGGTTATAGGGGCACAATTACAAAAACAGTCACTGTCCAAATACATATGAAGCTAGCTCTCATTTTCATGATTAGTGCTGTTTCTTAGCTTTGTAAGTTCCCTTTAACTTTTGATCACCTGCTTAATTGTCCTATCCTCATACATATGTGGGTAAAGGCAATTTGTGCCAGTGTGAAGGGTCGGTGATTCGGCTCCACGTGTTCCTTTTCATTTTATTTTGCATTGATGCAATTTGTCGCTTGGATAAAAGGGTATTTTTGTGTGTTTTATAGATCATTTAATTTAGTTTGCTGGTTATAGTGGCCATATATCCTATCACATACATTGGACCGAGATTCTTGTGATGGTTTTGCCCCAGTGGCTTCCCCTTCAGCCAGCCAGAGGCAGGGAAAGCCTTTTATCAGAGCAGAGGAAGGCTTTTATCAGGGGAGGCATGCTTATTACAGAAGCTGACAGCTGCTCTAGAGGGCTACATTACACTGTTTAATGACTGCATATGCCACCCACACACAAATACGTGCACACACATAAACACATGGACACAAGTGGTCAGCTGTTGGGGCTGTCTTGATTAACCCTGGCTGCTCCTGGTATTTATTAATGCCAAAGAAACGATTCACACCAAACTGAAGATTACTTCTCCCTCTTTTTTACACCTGATTAAAACTGCTTCATTTGGTATATTAGTTATGCCTGGGCTGTCTATAAGCGCTCATATGTGTTCATTAGTACAATATTAACGGAGAAGAAAATAGTGCTAGGTCTGCAATACTGTGGTTATGTGATTCCAACTGCAATGTCATTATAGTCATCACTGCAGTTATTATTTAACTGCAGTACCTGTTTATAAAAGTAGGGCATCTGATGTGTCTATTAGAGATGCACCGATCCGATATTAGGATCGGATATCGGTCCCGATATTAACGAAATTAGCTGGATCGGGTATCCTTTCACTTTAATTTGTTGGTGTGAGACAGCACTACATGTTTATATGTTTGCAATTTTTGATCAAGTTACTTATTTATGCTCAGGTTCAGCTGATAGATTTTATTTTGAATTACTCTAAAAATAAAAAAATAAGATTGATTACTGTTTGTGAGTTTGACAAAGTGAAGCTACTTATTTTATTTATATATGCTGATACATTTTATGTATTTTAATATATTCTATAATATATATTTTTTTATTTAGAATTTGAATGTTGTGTCAAGGTCCTGCACAGTTGTTTATTTTAGTGACAAATAAATAGCATTTTAGTACATTTCTATCTATGTGTTAATTTGTTATATTTTGTTTTACAAAGTTAGTAAAGTAGTGTTTAAGTCAATCCTGATGCCTTAAGTCTCTCCCGCATAGTGAGGTATACGGTTTATTAATTCTACAATGGTATCGGATCTGTATCAGGTATCGACCGATATGCAGAGTTTATGTATCTGTATCGGAACTGAAAAATCCTGATCGGTGCATCCCTAGTGTCTATCTAGTACACAGCCGAAGTAGCTTGTTCATTCATGTGAAGATGGCCACAGGGTGGGAGCGCTGTGGGAGCTCACTGATTGGGGATCACGCTCTGAAAACAGGCGGGAAAAAACAGGCCCACCAAGCCTAGCTGGCCAGCCACAGGTCCAAACACCATAAACCTGTCACATTTTGCCACATTTTCTGTCACTCCAACACCAGTCGCTTGAGTATTTATTGGAAATACCTGTGTCAGTTAATCAACAGCAGGATGAGTAAGCTAACGCAGGATGAAGTGGATACCTCCCAACCATAGGTGTGTGTGTATATGTAGGGCATGGCTGTATTTGGGTTATAAATGTGTCATTTAGCTGCCAAAAGGAGTTCTCTGGATCCATGCTATAGAACAGTAACCAGTAACCAGTAATCTTTTTGTCATAAAGAAAATGCTATACTGAAAGAATAATAAAATGTTAATAAATTATATATATATATATATATATATATATATATATATATATATATATATATATATATATATATATAATTTATAGTATATCTATATACTAATATATTGTATATACTCTAAAATATGTCTATATTCTCAAGGGAAAGTGAGTGAGTTACAGAGGATGGCATGAACAGGTCAGAAATAGAGAAGATGGCCTAGGAGATGCACGCTCCCACACGCCACAGTGAGCCACTACAGATATCCCTCCTCCAGCATGCTGATATGCCACTTCCAGAAGAGGGGACTTAGGGTGCAGAATGTACTATAACAATATGCATGTTCCTAATCCAGTACCGAAGGACCACCCGACCACAATTTTATTCTGCTCTAGCACACAACAAACTTCAGGGAGGTAATTAGGGCCTGTAGACTGCTAATTATCTGGCTCAGGCTTGATGGGAGCAGGACTAGACCAAAAACGTGGACTGGACTGGGAACAACTTCATGATCATACTGTTTACGTGCAGGGAAAATGACAGTCAGTGTGTTTGACAGTCGGTGGTGGAAAGGTTTGTGGCACAATCCTACACTACAGTTTGGATCGTACTGAATGTCTGTTGCTCTTCTGTTGTATTGTAGAACGGATGCCTCCTGGGATGTTTAAGCTGCAAAGGCTGTGTAAGTTCTGCGACAAGGAGCCTTCTTCCTGTAACGGCACCGGCACCTGCCAGGCCAACTGCAGCATCACATCTATCTGTGAGAATACTGACGAGGTCTGCGTGGCAATCTGGTATGTCACTGCTTTTATTATTTTTTTTCTTCACCACAAACCTTAATAATAAATCATTCATAATAATAGATCCAGTACAGCACTCCAGTTAGATAGACCAGTTGTGAAGCAGGGAAAAAAAAAAGAGGTGTATTTGCTGTTTGAAATTAGGTATGATGCTAATGGTGCTAACAAGTAATGGAAGCTTAGAACTCAGATTATCAAAAATGGAGATTTTGCATTTACTCCTTAACAGCGACGTTAGCATCTTAAGACTAATAAGGCTAACAACACAATATTTGTGGCTAAATTATCACTTTAAAAAACACACCAGTAGAATTGTTATTTTCCATCTCTTTGTCATATTGTTTTTGAGAAGTTTAACCCAATTATGTTAGAAAGCATCTCCGGCTCTGATGGGTTTATTGAGTTTGCGTAGATGTGGAAATATCCTAGACTGACTGTGTTTATACTGAGTACCTCCCTCTTTATATAACCCCTTTAATCACTGTGTGTGTGTGCTCAATCTCGGATGTGTCCAATTCCTTCAGGAATGAGGGGAACCAAACAGTTGAGACAGTTTGTCATCACCCGTCCAAGCCTGTGTATGGCGTTCATCTGGACGACTATAACAGCACCACATGCGAGATGAAGGAGTATAAGACAGCCATTGGTCAGCTCTACATCTGCTCATGCATCGGTGAAGAGTGCAATGAAATCCTGGCTTTCCCTCACAGTAAGATCTACTTTCATTGGTTTTTCTCCTCCTCCAGCTACACTACACATTTTCCGTCATGAGACTTTTGTACCAATCCGTTCATTTCTTTTGATAAGGTCATTAGATGTCTAGAAATGGGTTAAATAACCTGAAAAAACACAGTTCTTACAATGAAAATTGTGAGCCTTTTGACCTACATCGAAGATGTAGGACTTGAAAAGTTCTCATTTGTGCATCATCTGTGCATTAAGTTGTAATACGCTACATCAAATGTCATTAGACTTTGCAATGAACAGAACTTTGAAACTCAGTAGGTTAAGCGAGTGGGTGTGTGGGTGAGAATGTGGTTTTGATACATTTGTAATGTCAAATGAGGACTTTTTGTTTGATGCCTTGTGGTACTTTGCTGTGTAGTGAGTCATAGCCCACTTTGTGTTCTTGTAGCATGGTTCAGAGTGGCACATGGCTTTGCATATGAAGATCAGTTCTAATCTGTAGCTTTTCTGCAGTCGCTGACTGTGTTAGAAAGCCATATTGCTACTGTCACTTAGTCATAAAAGCTCTACTAAAACCTGTACGCAGCATTGAGGATTTTTACCACTCACTTATCTGCATAGCCTAGCATAGCTACAGGATGCGCATCAAGTCATAGTTGGAATGATATATCAGCCTTTTGCTCAAGTCATGAGAGACTTTGCCCTACAGCAACTGTAATACATGATCTGCTCAATTGTGTGTACATAGTCTGCACAGGAATAAGATTTACACAATCGTCGACACAACACAATTCTGTCTTTTAGTTGATGTGTTCATGTGGAAATACCAAGGTAGTAGTACAACCCCTTTTCAGTGACGCTAGCTGTGTTTTGGCCTGTTTGAGACAGATTGGCTCGGGCTGTCTTGCGAGGCCATGAAGCGGAGGATCTCAGACATGTGGTTTCCTGTCTATTAACTCAAAGCAGAGGCATCACAACCACATAGACAAGCAGCTGGCTGCACTGGGCATGCTCTGACTCAGTGTTCCCAAATGTAAACAAGGCTGAGGAGGTGTACACACTGTTTCTTGCATTCACAAAACCTTCTTTACATGCTTAAAAAAGAAAAAAAAGAAAATGTGAGTAAACATAAACACTATAAAAGCTAGCAGACCATTGTAATAGCTTACAGTGCTGGGCACTGGATACAGGCTTATAGTGCTCTATAGTGCAAGTGTGTAAAGTGTGAGATGTGTGAGAGTAGCCCATGCTCCTCGAGGTTCAGACAGAGGAGGAGGCCTCACTCCTTCCCTCAGTGAGGACGTGCAGGAAGCCCATGTTTATTTACTGGAACGGAGCCACGATTTACCTTTCCAGAAATGCTTGGCATTGTTTTTTCCCAGCCGTAGCATTTTTGGGAAATTAACTATGTGTGGCGTGGAGCCAGAGTGTTGCAGTTTTTAGTGCCACAACATGGATCGGTAGAAGAGTGTTTTTAGACATCACGAGCAGAGCATGAGGAGACCAGCTCAGTCTGTTTAAGAAACAAATGTAACTAAACATTAAAATTAAAAAGAGGAAAACAAAGATTTTAGCTGTTGTTTTTATTAAAACACTCCGACTCTTTACACAGCATTACTGGAAATTAGGGCCCAACAAGTATGTCAATAATGTTCCCATTCCAAAATTCCACTGATAAAATACTGCTACTTAGTGCCTTTGTTTATATTGTAACAAACAGACACCTCTGACGTGTGGAAAGCCTTTCACATCTGGAATTTTGTGTTTGTAGGCCTGTCTTCAGAAAGGTTTATAGTGACCACCTGCTTACCGTTATATTAATACAGACCAAACCTAATCTTTAGCGTGAGTCTTTCTATAATAATGAATAATGAAAGAATAATGAATAATGAAAAATAATTAAAAACTGCTATTTTAACTTCTTATTTAGTTCTGAATATTATTTATATATTGACTGTATAATTAATGAAATGGCTGAGATGTAAACATCATCGTTCTGAGTGGCTTCATGTACAATTGTAGAAAAACGTTCTTTACAGTTGTGACCAAGGGGAGCCCGGCTTCCCAACACTGCTTTGTCCTACACAAATATAGCCATTTCATTGACTGTCCAAAGCCGCCAGTGAACCTATGCATGTATTCTAAATTTGCATATCACCACTGTCACACAAAAAAAAAACCATATACCTCCATAATAGCAACTTTACAGTAGAAGGAAAAAGCTTCTTAACTGCAATGAAAATCAATGTAAAAATCTTAGAGCATTTCTGTTGGTCCATGCATTATGAAAGTTTGATACGATATAAAGAACAACTGCCAGATTGACACTGTCAAAAGTGAAAAACGGAGATAGCAACAGTGGAGATACAAGGTTTTTGCATGGCAGTAACCATATTCAGTGTTGTTAATTATGGACAACACCCTGCACATGCCACTCACCCTGAAGAGATTTTGGAAAAAAAGGTTTATGCCAAAACTTTGTTGAGTAACTTTCCATGAAGGAACTTCAACACCACCAACGTTTCTTACTTGTTACATTTCTGTAGATCAACAAACTTACCTTGTTTACATCTTAACCATTTCATTATGCAGAAGATTTGAATTTGCAGAAGAGTCTCATTTGCTGTGAATTTAAAGCAGCGCTATGGAAAATTTGCTCTTCTTACTCCTGGGCTCTCCCAACAGTAGGGAAGTGTAATTCACACTTTGAGCCACCCCTGAAGAACACATTTGTCTGGACGAGATGCACTGAAAGAAACTGAAAGAAACACATGGATTGATGTGGTAGAGTAGCTCTAAGCAGTTCTTGCCTTGTCCTGCCTGCTTTTCTAAAGTTACATAGTGCAGTTAGCAGTGTGCCGAGCCACGAGTAGCAGCGACAGCTACGCTTTTCTCCCTGCTACAGGTGAGCGGAGCATCACAATGATTTTAATGTTGTTATTTTAAGGTAGAAACACTACATAGAGTTGCTTTAAGAAATGTGAACATTCAGAACTGGTGAACTAGAGTTAAACTCTATTTAACAAAAACTATGTTTCATTTCTCACTACAATAAAGTACAAATTGTGTGTCTGAACTTTTAGCCACTTCATTTGTATCAGTCACAAAATGTTTATATCTTGATTTACTGGCAGTTTAATATGACATGAGAACCGCATGTTGGGCCTCGCAAATAGCTGCACACTGACTCACTCTGATCCTGATTGACGGCCCAAATGAATCTGGCTCTGAATTCAAGATGGATCACAGATGGAGATCACTAAATGAATCATGAGCATAGGCTATATTCCTGCTTTTCCTCTTTAGCGCTCCACCAAGCGTACATTCGTTTCTAATAAGCAACCCATAAAGCTTATCAGTGAGAGCGTGTTGCGCTTTGCTGTGTCAGTTACACACATTTTTCCTGTTTTTGCAGTTGTAAACTCGATTGCTTCAATAGGAAGAGTGACAAATGTAATGTGGACTGCAGCAGCGCTCTCGATTTATAGCTGTTGGAAGCATCTCAGGACTATTCTTCTAAAGTGGCATTCAGCACTGTTTTTATAGCCACAGCTTCACACATAACAAATTTCACACTAAGCTTTTGCAGCTTGTTAGTGCATGTGGTCACAGTTCCAGACTACAGTTGTGAAATAGATTTTATGCTAGTCATTTTCATTATGTTTGGGTTTGTTTTTTACTTTCTCATCATCCTTTTACTTTGTTACTTTGGGGGTTTTTTTGTTGTTTTTGTTCTCAATTGTTTCAGTGGAGTTTGTGCAACAGTGTACTAGCACCAGTCTTCTACACTCTTCAGAAAATTGCTTTAGCAAATGCGGTGGCTCTTTTTTGTCACTGAATAGCAAAAACACTTTTTGACATCATTTGAATTTGGCATGGTTCCATACATACATAGACCAATAGAAATGCTCCAGAATGACAATTTTTACATCAACTTCCATTGGAAGTTAAGAGGGTTGCTTCCTTCAACGTCTTTTTTGTGTGACGTTGATGACATAGAACCATGACAACTCTCAACTCTCGTCGGCAAACGGTTCTATATAGAAATGGTTCCCATTTTCAGTACCATATAGAACCCTTTTCGCTCAGAGTGTACATACTTTCAACTTTCAACACGTTTTGTCTGTTTTGAATGCTGCAGTAGGTAAGAGGCAACTGCTCATACCTATGACAGATTTCCTCACATTGGTCTCAGTGAAAATGCTCATGGCTGTCGAAATCGAAACTGGCACATGTGTAGTTGTACGTCTGTAGAGATGTATCTCTTTACACTGCTCTCTCAAACTGTTTCAGCTGTACCTCTCAGTCAGGAGCAAGAACTCTTCACCAATGCGTCATTCTTACTAAGTGTCCGAGTCAGTCTGACGGTAGGGCAGGAATTGTTCACCCTCAGTTGCTCTTTTATCACAGGTTATTTTGAGGAAAAGGAGAAGAAAAGGCAGCAGAAGAGTGTGGAAGTGTCTGACAGGTCTGGTCCGTACAGATTTTTCTTCTCTTCCCCCACACCATGGAATCCAGGCCTCCAGTCACAGAGCAGATGCTCTGAAGACATGACTGAGTCACTGCTGGCGAGAGAGAGGGGGAGCAAGAGAGGGATTTCTTGCAACATCAAAAAAAAGCGAGATAAACACATTTACAGCGCTAGTCATGCTGTGAAACTAGTCATAGTTGTAACCATAACAAACAAATAACAATGACCTAAACTCTCTATTATGCTACAAGCTGTATGTTAGCAGCCACTCTCCGGCAGAACTCCCACACACTCTGTCCCACCAGCAGAACAGAAAGATCTAAATGCCAGTTACTCATCTGACAGGAACAAGTGATATTTCAATGTGTAAATGTGACATTGGAGGAGAACTCAGATTGACTCAGTGGTCTAATCTAAAAGTTTGTGTGTAAAGGGCGAAATCCCAAGCCATGCTGATTTGCCATGGAAATAGAAATGCTTATAAATGACTTGGAATAAAGTGACTTTTAACAGTCACTTCCATTGAAAGTTAAGGCTCTTGTAAAGTTGGTCTTCTGGAGATGAGAGGTTTGCATGAATAGCAACGATATGCATTTGTACATGCATTTATTACATTTTGGAATATTTGAATCAGTCAGTTTATTGTTCAATAAAATCCAATTAAAATATGCAAACCTTATATTATAAACAAATAATTTGCAGTAAGTGAAATGAGCAAGCAGGAATCAGAGCATCTGGCCAAACCTGCATAACCGCACTGTAGTGCTCTGAGTGATCCCACACTTCAGTAAGAACAAGGCAAATGTCTTTAATCTAGGAATCTGATGTCTTATCTGTGCTTTAATCTATATTACTCTACAGCCCTTCAGAGACAAGGAGACACTTGTCTTCAGTTTTAAACTGTGATTTAAATCCTGACCCTCTTTTAAGATGAAGCTGCTCAGCAGCTGTTAATTTGTCTTCCAATTTGTCTTCATAGTTTTCCCGTGAAGTTACGTCTGAAGGATCTTCCTTTTAATGAGAATCCAGACACATTTCATCCCTTTTTTCTGGACTGTTATTCTGAACCCGCTGAGAATGTTGAAGCAATTAGACTCTATTTGACTAACCTGTGAGTCAGGGGCTTTGGAGAACATGACTTCCATACTGCCTGTTAGAAAGAGCTTGGCACACTCACATGTACACACATCCACATGTGTATAATTGAATGGCCAGAGGAAAAGAGGCTTTTTTATTAGTTAATACTCTCACCAGTCACCACAGCGTAGCTGGCACTCTTGACTTTTTCTCTTTTTTTTTCTCTTTTTTGTAGAAAAAGTGGCATGACTTCATCTTTTTTTTTTCTTTTTTTTTTTTTACTAAATGTGGGAGAAAGAAAAAAACCAGAATATTCCACTCTATGTAGTATGCACAAATCTGCGCATTTCAGTCTGTCCTGTAGAGCTCTTTTTAATTTCAAGTTAGCTTTGTTTTGCTCTCGTTTCCAGACAGCCCTGCCTTTTATTGTCATGTTTAATGTTCCGCAGCCGGGTATCTATTTTAGAGTGTTTTATGTCTGTCTCTTAGTGATGGTAGTGCTTTGTAAGTGTGTGTGTGTGTGTGTATGTGTGTGTGATTGAGGAATGCAGACAGACGGAGCTTTGCCTCCACTCTCTGCCCAATAGCTCTGCTTCCAGACTCAACCTGCAGTGCTCGAGGTGCTATGCCAAACTCCAGGTTGGCAGGCAGACAGAGTGGCATGGTAAATTTCCTTGAGGGACTGAGACAGTGCCTCAGAACATAGGCCTTCTGTGTAGCTCATTTCCTCATAGGTCCCACAAAAACACAAACAGACCGTGGATTTCAAGCATATTAGTGAAGACTCTTCATCCTAACCAGTACCTAAACTACACTCTTAAAAATAAAGATGCTACAAATGGTTCATTGAGCCATTCTATAGAGGAACCACCTCTCCACCAGGCTCCATATTTGTAATAGAGATGTTTGAGTGTGAAGAACCTTTAAATTGGTCAAGTGATGGTTTTTCATACTCACACATCTCCATTACATATATGGAGCCTAACGTGGTTCTTCTGTGTCATTGCTCAGGTGAACCATTTGTAGCACCTTTTATTTTTAAGTGTAGAATTTGACTGATGTAAAACTAATAAGCTATTAATTATGGCATATAATGGCAAATATTATGGCATAGTGTAATATGGCATATAGTATTGTGCAGTGTAATTTAATGTGGTCCAAAATGAAATTGATCACTGTGGCCCAGGGGTCGCAAGGTGGAATTCTGAGCCATGACACAGTGGCCGGAGTCTAAGGGGGCACCATTGGCTATGCTCTCTCCCCTCATCACCCTCTTAAGTGATGTTGGCCGGCACAGGCGTCTGTAGGCTAGTGCAGCGGAGCTGGGGATTACTTTCATCTTAGCATGTTGGCTGCCTGGCAATGCCATATTGGCGGCAGTTTGAAAAGAGGCAGTGGCGGGCTTCACATGTATCGGAGGAAACCCTCCTCGTTTTGGGAGCATTGCTAGTGCTGTAAAAAAGAAAAACAAAAAAACAAAAGACTCCAATAGTTCCAATTATTTGTCTTTCACTGCATAATATGACAGTCAGACTGTCACATTGTCAAATGTGATCAGTTCTGAACTGTCACATTCTGTTCAACGATCCTTATATAAACAATGATATAAATACTGTAGTATAGCATGGGGACGAAGAGAATTCACATTCTGGAGTCCCAGAATCCTAAGAGCTTTTGTTGATTTCTTCATTCTAGCATAGTTTTTCATCATAGAAAGTCTGTGTTATGCTAAAAGCAGTCAGGCCGTATTTGAAATATCTCAGCACTGCAGTGTCTTTTTGGTTGCTAACGCAACAGATATACTGCTGCTGTAGGGATTAACACTGAACCTGCAGGTGATGTGTCAGTGGAAGTCTCTGTTGACACAAATTGCAATATACAGCAACATTACTGGTACTGAACAGAGTGTCTGTGAAAGCTAATTGTGGTGCTCTGTCCACAGCTATAGAGCCAGGTGTCATAGAGAGCCAACTGGTGTCTGTGATTCTGGTCAGTCTGCTGCCTCTGCTGGTTTTGGCCATCCTTGTCGTGGTCTCCTTCTACTGGTACCGCATCCAGCGACGCCGCAAGCTCAATGAGTGGGAGACCAAAAAGCCACTGAAGCGAAAAGGTCCCAAAGGACCTCTGGACTGCAGTGACGCTTGCGCCATAATGATGGACGACGACCGCTCCGACAGCAGCTCCACACATGCCAACAGCCTCAACCACAACACTGAGCCACTGCCCATCGAACTGGACCTGCAGGTGAGAGGGAGCGCCGTGAAACAACATCACAATGTGACCTTTCTTTCCCTTAGAAAATCCACAACACATACTTCAAATGTGCCCAAACCTTTGCATAAGACCATGTTTCCTTGATAACTGAAAGTGGATGAGATGGAATCTGGATTGCAAATTAACAGCATTTTGATGACGATTAAAAGCTCTATATTTTTCAGGCCTGTTGTATTATAGGTGTTTGGTTTAAACTGGCAATGTCTATGATATGCCATATATTACAGAATACACACTATACCTATTCATCATATTGCTCACCCTTACCTGCAGGTGGGCAAGGGCCGCTTTGCCGAGGTCTACAAGGCCAAGCTGAAACAGAGCTCCTCAGAGCAGTTTGAGACAGTGGCGGTCAAGATCTTCCCCTACGAGGAGTACGCTTCCTGGAAAAATGAGAAGGACATCTTCTCTGACATTGACCTGAAGCATGAGAACGTGCTGCACTTCCTGACAGCCGAGGAAAGGAAGGTGGAGAAGCAGTACTGGCTGATCACGGCCTACCACCCTCGCGGGAACCTGCAGGAGTACCTCACGCGCCACGTCATCAGCTGGGAGGACCTGCGCCTGCTCGGCGGCTCGCTGGTCCGGGGCGTGGCCCATCTCCACAGTGACCACACACCTTGTGGCCGGCCCAAAGTGCCTATCGTCCACAGAGACCTCAAGAGCTCCAACATTCTGGTGAAGAATGACCTCACCTGCTGCCTGTGCGACTTCGGCCTGGGCCTGCGGCTGGACAACTCCCTGTCTGTGGACGACTTGGCCAACAGCGGACAGGCAAGTTTTGGTTTATTTTAGGGCGGTACGATGTGGACAAAATACCACAATGCGAGTATATTTCTATATGACCTGATTGGGATGTGACTTGTGATACGCTACATGGCCAAACAATCTCTGCTGTCCAGGGAAGGCTTTCTACTAGATTTTGGAGCATTTAGCCCACGCCTGGCATTAGGCATGGTGCCAATAGGTTCATGTTCATCTGTTCCAGCTAGTCCTATTCTATTGGCAATACTACTCAACAGGGA
Source organism: Salminus brasiliensis (assembly GCF_030463535.1). Taxonomy (NCBI): domain Eukaryota; kingdom Metazoa; phylum Chordata; class Actinopteri; order Characiformes; family Bryconidae; genus Salminus; species Salminus brasiliensis. Next base: position 21,988,558 of record NC_132882.1, read on the forward strand.
CTATACAGGCTGTATGTGTATATTTTCACATATGTGTCAGCAATGGTTGCAACTTAAAGTAGCTGAATGCATTTGTAGAACCTTTTGGACATGTAGTGTATCAGTATCGCAAAAGTCAGCATTGTGATATCAATTAACAAAAACATACGCTACACTGGACAAAAGTATTGGGACACAGAATAGAATAACTGTCTCTACTGTCCAGGGCACTGAAGCACAGTTGCAAGGATTTGATGGGATTCAGTGACAACTTAAGTAGCTGAATGCATTCATAAGAAGGGCTGTCTACAAACATTTGGATCTAAAGTGTATCATGTAGCGTGTTTTTTTTCTTTCTGTTTTTTTTTTTTTAGGAAAAATTACTCTCACAAGTCACCTCAAGGTTGAATTGGTGCTGATGGATCCATACGTACAGTACTTACTCCACAACCTTAAGAATAACTTATCTCCTACAGATAATAAGAGAATCTAAGCTTTCCCGTAATCAGTTCCAATTCCTATAATCAGTCATTTTTTGAGAAGTTGATTTTGTCAATTTACAGAAACACTTTGATTGTCTTGTAGCCGAACAAAAATTCAAATCTTGACTCTCACTACGACAGCCTACGCGAAAAACGAAATTGGATTTTACCCCCGGGGGTGGACCGATACACCATGACTGAATTACAAAATGGCTATGAGAAATGATTTATGGTGTTGTTCTTTCACACATTTTGTCACACATTTCAGATCTCTCACATATACTCACAACCGATGGCGGTTGGCTTAGTGTGACGCACTGGTGTGATGCCTGACTAAAGCCGATCTTATTGCTGACAGTGTCAGTGTGAGAGTTAGGGCAGAGCTATGTTATGACTTGCAGGGAAAGTCCCCTCAGGCATCTCTTAGTCTTGATGCATGTGTGACCTTTGTTCTGTGTGTTTGCGCTGATTTGTGATTCACAGGCTGAAAATGCAAAGACACAAAGGTGTTGAGTAAATGAGTAAGCAGCCAAATAAGCTTGATAAGCTGTGAAGCATTTCAAAGCGTAAAATAAGTCACTACACTCAAAAAAACCCACAATCACTTTAACCACTGTTCCTTCACATCGCGGTTTCCTTTGAGACCTTTAAATAGGTTTCACAGTTTTTAAGAGGAAAACTCACTGAAAGCAGCATAACAAACAAATGCAGCATGTGCAGAACAAAGAACTGAGCAAGTAGTTGGTTAGAGATAAGAGGCCTCCAGGCTGTAGATAGGAGTCTGTCTATCTTCCTTGCGATAAATCCTGAATCCAAGATCGAGATCAAAGCCCATGCAGAGTTTAGACTACAAAGGCAAGGAATTGCAATGACCTGTGGTTCTGTCTCCTCATTACAGGTTGGAACAGCCAGGTACATGGCCCCAGAAGTGCTGGAGTCAAGAATCAACCTGGAGAACATTGAATCCTTCAAGCAGACGGACGTGTACTCCATGGCTCTAGTGCTGTGGGAGCTCACCTCTAGGTGTAACGCCATTGGAGGTGAGTTTGCTCATATCAGTACATGACCAGATGAACAACACGGTTGCAAAAGAGGGCCAAACATGTAGTGCTATTTGTGGCATTGTGTGGAGAACAAGAAACCCTGTGAGAGCACAGTTTTGTGTCCAACATCCCTAACAACCTCAGAAGAATGCAGTTCTATTTCCATGGAGTCAGTCATTGCCCCTCAAGGAGAGAGTGGATGGAAATAGGTTAGCTATTTCTCCTATTAGGCTGTGGCATTTTGTTTTGCCATTGCTGCCAGGCTATTGTCTCAGAGCTGTGCACAGTAAACTCACTGCAAACCCATATACGGGTTCGACCGATTTGCTGTTTCCTGTTATTCCAGAGCCTCTCTGCATCACTCTAAAGCAGAACAGAGGTGGTTCTGTAGCCTTGCTGTTCACTTGGCTGCTGGAATGTCAGGAATGTGTAGAACGTGAAATAGACCATCAGATTTCTTGTCCTTCTTTGGTCAGGTGGGGAAAAGAATCCCTCTATGTTTCTTCTGAGTCTGTGTGTATGCATGTTTGCACAAGCACATATGTGTGTGTGCGATCTTCTGCAAAAGAAAAATGACAGCTCTCAGCTAATTTCTTCCAACACATAGCAAAAATAGGGTTCTAAGTAAGAAGTCTCTAAGTATTCTTCGTGACATTGTTACCATTAGGAACCCCCATTTTAAGGGTGTACAAAAAGAGTCTTGAAGGCCAGTTCTCTAAAGAACCATTTTTGTAAATAAGAAAAAGAACCTCTATGTCATCTAATGGATCTATTCCAAGTGAAGTTAATAAAATTGTGTAAACTATTCATCTTTTAGGAACCTTTCATTTTGAGCATGTTACTGAAACAGGAGCTAGATAGCTAGCTAGATTGTGTAAGACGTTATGACTCCTTGATTATTCACATAATGTGAAAGTCAGTAGCTCCCATGAGCTTGACTAGCATTCAAGTGCTCAGGTCATCGCATTCACAGGGAAGGGCTTCTGTGTTGGTGTTGGCTATTTTAATGGGCCAAGTGCGTGCCGTTATGTATATGTGCGTATGTTTGCTGTCAAGCACACTGTCCCGATGCAGGGTTTGTGTTACCCACATGCCCCAGCATGCTCCCTGTGTGATTGAGAGGGACGACAGGAGCCTCGCTGTTTTGCTACTATGGGCTTATCTGCAGACCTCACGACATTTCCAGCCAGACACGCTGTCACATTCCAGCTCCACACTGATGTGGGTAGGCATCAGGAGGAGCTATCCAGAAATTGTCCCTCTGTTTCGGGGAGCGTTTTGAATCGGCCCTGAGAACATTCTGTTAAAATCCAAAGTTTGAGTCTGAACTCTGCTTTCGTCTTGCTGTACCTTTGGCCCCCATTCTACATAATTGTACACTATATGTCCAAATTCTTGTGGACACCCCTTCTTATAAACCATACTTTAACTTTACTTTAAGTTTTTACTTTAAGACACCGATGTGCACAGATGTGTGATCATCCAACATCCTGACCTAGTGACGCTCTTGAAAATCTAGTACAAAGCATTCCCTGAACAGTAGAGACAGTTACTCCAACTAAAGCAGGATGAACATTTTTTGATGAAATCCTTGATTTTAAAAGGATCAATAAATGCGCGGTGTCAAAATACTTTTGTCCATATAGTGTATTTTATACATTTATGTAAATCACAAAAACATCAGTTTGCATGGTATGGGGCCTTTAATATCAAATTATGAAATCACACCAGGCTTTTATTCTCCTTGCCAATAAATGTGTTAATAAAGGCTGTCTGAACTGAAGCAGGGGTAAACGCAGGCCGAAAAGGTGACAGACAGGCAATGAGAAACCCAGACGTGAAATCTGAACCTGACCTGAGCTCGAGAACTATTTGAGAAATGCTTTTTGAAAGTGACCAACCCCTACATGAAGAGTCAGGCCCTGTCTAGTTCACACAAATACTTCAAACTTTAGTCTTGGAGCCCCAAAAGTCACTAGGCTCTTCCTGCCCGGAGACAGAGACAGCACGGCCCATGAGGGAGTGATGGAAACCTGTGGCTGCCGGTTTGTTGTGCTCTGGATCGCTGTGTTGTTGTTAGCATGTCCTGAATTAGCATGGGGTGCGGCCCTGGCTGGATCAGAGTAAAGCAGAGCGGAGAGCGCAGAGCTGAGAGTCAGCCAGCCTAAGAAACACCACACTGCTCCCCTCTGTAGTGAAGGGGGGGGGGGGTTGGGGGGGGTGTAGCAGCTGTGTGGCAGGTGGCAGCACCCCATACGGCTGGGCCATCCATCACTACAGGTTTCAGGTTCACTGCAGTGCCGCACAGGCTTCTTTCTCTAATATACAATCACACACACTGCTCGTACACTCTCAAATAGCTCAGTGTGCTTGACTTCATGCCAGGACTGCCTTTCAAAGCCCCTAGACGTTCCCTGCATTCTGAAACATTGCTGCCCTTTTCTTCTTCTCCTTCTTCTTCTTCTTCTTCTTCCTCTTCTCTGAAGGAATTCTACTCCTGTCTGTTCTGACCAGCTGTCGTTCTCTCACATACCTTTAACCCTTAAAACCTGTTGTGCAGTTATCACTGGCAATAACAAAAGGATTTTGACATTTTATGTTCATTCCATCCGACCAGCCATTTTCCTATCCCCCTTTTCCTAATCAGGGTTGCAGTGGGTCTGGAGCCTACCTGTAATCATTGGGCACAAGGCTGGGCACAAGGCTGGGCACGGTCCATCACAGATTTTATGTTCAGCACTTAATTCTTAATTTTCTTTCCCTGCCTTTTTCTGGAGTTTCTGGATATTTTTTTTTACACCAAATCAGAAAGAAAAGTGTGGATTAAACTCTGTCAGTGCATAAAAAATCTATATTTCATTGCATATTGTAATGTCAATACATCTGAATAGGCCAGAAGAACGACAGTAATAACTCTCCTAAGGATTAAGCCTTGTTTTTTCATCCCGTCTTTCCCAGACGCAGAGTCAGACAGACAAGCCTGTGGAGGTTTCAGACGGATAATCTGAAAGGGAAAAGGCTGTTCCCCCAGCTCGCTCTGCCAGAGCGGGCCGACAGGGCCTGAAGAGGGAGGCCTTGGTCCGCGGGACATCTGTTCCCAAAACCACGGCATTCCTCGCATAGCGAGAGCACTCTCAAAGCTCAGGCCACAGCTCCCAGTGCAGAGAGAGATGGTGGAGCTGTTTTGTTTCTTCACTAGTGCTTTATGTCCCACTGTGACTCACTCCCATGTCTGCAGAGTGATGCCCTTAAGGTGAACACAGCAAAGCGGCCCCCTGCGACACTGTGTAGGCGTAAAGATTCTTCCATGCTACCTTTATACACTTCAGCATCCAGGGCCGAAGCGTAGTGGCAGAAATAGCGCATGTGGTGGGAGTATTTTGTTTAAGCATTGAAACAGGGGAAGTCCACTTGTCAAAAACAGGATGCGTCCGCATGTGGAGTCAGCTTCTCTGCAGGGGTCCAATCACAGCCCTGCACTTCCTGTCCTGGACTCCATGCTGGCCAGGCCCCTTCCTGTGGGCCCGCAGCACAGGGCAAAAAACACATACCACACTCTCTCTCCTGTCGAGAACACGCTCTCCAAAGTAAACTTACTCTTCCACTTACGGTTGTGGGAATGAGTTTTATGCTGGCTGCTATTGTAACAGCACACATGTTCCAGGGGTCTGTTATATCCTTTTGCTTTGTTGCAGATTTCTTCACCCTGGGTATGCCTTTATTTGCCCTTTTCCAAGTGTGTGCGCGCACGCGTGTGTGTGTGGACAGGACGGAGCTATAGGAAAAGGTCTTTGCAGCTGCTGCGAGCTCCATTTCACAGGGTTTTGGAAAATTATCCTGGAACACTGCTGGTTTGCGCTGTCTTGGCATGGTCTAGCGATTAGGCCATATTTCCCCCAATTTGTTTTCATAAGGAAAACAAACAACACGCCATCAGAACTTCTCATTATTGTTATTATTGTTGGCTCTCTGCTGGGGAAACCGATCTCTCCGGTGGTGTTTTGTGTTTGCTGTTCGGTTACCCATGTAAAAAGAAGGTGCCAGAGCAAACCAAACATTACTTCCAGAGTAGAGTTCCACGGTTTTCCAAACCTCGGCGCACAGAGCCAAACTAATCTAATCTCGTACAGTAAAAAGCACTTTTTTCCTGAAGAGAAATGCTGTGAGCGATTAATCGCGTGTGTCTGTGTGCATTACAGAGGTGAAGGACTATGAACCTCCATTTGGCTCCAAAGTGCGAGAGCACCCCTGTGTGGAGAGCATGAAGGACAACGTGCTCCGAGACAGAGGCAGACCCGAAATCCCCAACAGCTGGACGAAACATCCGGTAAGAGAGCAGAGCCACAGGCCGTTTACCGCTACAGTACAGCTGACCACAAAACTCAGACTGCAGAGAGAAGCTCAAGGAGATGTTCTGAGGGCAGCTAATGCTTTCCTCTTTACTGACACGATTACTAGGAAGCAGGAGGAAACACACTGAAGAGAAAAAAACTGGCAGCCAATTACTGAAAACCTAGTAATCACTTTTCTGGTAGTTGATCGGTATCTTTTGTGCAGAAAACTATGCAAAGGCATGCAAACAAACCACACAGGATGTTCATGCTGGCTATGAATCTACCCTCCAGTTCTTCCATGCAGGTTAATCACAATGAAATTTCAACTGTAACCGCAGATTCAGTATTTTTCAGGGCCTGTTTAGGGCCGTCACAATGACTAGATTCAAATGATTACTTGGTTTTGAAAAATCAACAAACAGAAAGTTTACTCTGTGAATGAATCAGCAGTGATTGTTATTTGGCCTATTACATGATCATGGTCCATATTTTAAATTCTCTTACTGGTCTTCGTTAACCTACGAAACCCACACCCACAAAAAATCTTTTTACAGCTATGCAGAATTTGTTATTGTGCAGTATTGGTCTATCTTTATTGTTTTACCTTTGAAATATACACTCAAATGCAAACGTTTAGGCATCGCGGGTCAAATGAACAATTTTGTAAGTGAAAGAACATTCTTCATATCATCTACAGAGAATAGAGAGAATTTTAAGTTCTATTACATTTAAAAGCACAATTACTGTTTATTTGCTAAATGTTATATATTGGGGAAAAGGCATGTGGCATGTTCTTATGGCACTTTTTAAATGTTATCTTTTTTCCAGTGTGTTAAAAGGTACCATAAAATACATTTATTCAGTATTTTAAGTTGTTCTTTGATGTATAAATAGTAAGCATGTGATTTTGGTTTAAGAGCCTATTTACAGCCCTGTTATTTTGCCTCAGAATGAAAGTAAGCTTGTAGGCCTACTGTAAAATGATGAACTCTGCTTTTAATGGCTGGATTACATCACCACAACGACTCTTGGATGCACAGCATTCATAGCCTAGCCTAACTTTTAACACACAAGTGTTTTTTGTACTTGTAATCATTGTTACTGGATAGCACTGCTGACCTCTCTGTGGCCAGTCGGCATGGTGTGGTTGGCTAGCTGACCATTGCACATGGCCCTTGCAGTTCTCACCCTGGCTTTTCTCAACTTAGGCCAATTTAGCCTCACCTCCATATTCTCCTAAAGTAGCCTTTCGCTTGTGGGCTGTGTGTATGGACATGTTGGGGTCAAGCCTGTTAGAACTGTGCATCAGGAATCTTTGCAGAACAGGCATGTGATCTGATTTCTCTCTCTCTGTGCCCTGCAGGGCGTGGCCTTGGTGTGTGCCACTATCAATGAGTGCTGGGACCACGACCCAGAGGCCCGGCTCACGGCGCAGTGTGTGGCCGAACGTTTCAGGGAGATGGACGACGAGCTAGACAAGCTGTCCACCCGCAGCAGCTCAGCAGAGAAGATTCCGGAGGACTGCTCCGTGAGCGTGAGTGATGACAAATGAGAAAGGCACAGAGAGAGAGAGAGCGCGAGAGAGACAGAGACCAATTAAAGCCTCCCTGGACTGTTCTGTCTGCTGCTTCGACTGGTGGCCAACCAGGTCCATCTGTGTGCAGCTCATGTGATTCCCAAAGAAGAATCTCTGCCTCCAAACAGTGGAAACTGGAAGAGCGGATACATTCAGTGTGTTTCAGCTAATGTGTGAGTGTGTGCTAGGGGTGGGGGTGGGAGAGTTGGGTACTGGAGTGTATTGGAGGCCTCAGGGTGAAGGCCATGGGGAAATGAAGTACCTAGAGCTTTTTTATAATGTGTCTCATAACCAAAGAGTTAATGCACTTTATCAGATTATCTATGCATAGCTGGTGTTTTTACCAATGATTTATGTGGACTTCTCCACTTCAGCAGGTATTAACAAGAGATTATATGACTTGTACAGATCAATTCAGCACTGTTTTTATGACAAACTGTTTGTGCGTGCGTGTGAGTGAGTGTGTGTGTGTGTGTGTGTGTGTGTGTGTATATACGCATGTGTGGATGTAGGTAATCATGTCTGACTCCATCTGTATGAATAAGAGGTGTGTGTTTGACTTTGTTTTAACAAGGACTTTTATTTTACGTGTATGCCAGAGAGAATAAGCACAGTGTAAATAGGGTTTCAGTGGAAAACATCTTCAGAGCTTCGCAAAAACCAAAAAAGGGAACACAGCCCTGCACGGAATTTCATGTGTAAAGAAAATCAGTATTTTGGTAAAGCATTTCCAAAGATGTCATATTATATTATACTTGATCAGGAATCAAAAGCAATGTGTGCCTTTCTTTTTATGTATTTTCTGTATGTAATATATTGTAAATCTTTTATGATCAAATACATTTATGTACAGTATTTACTCTAACAGTGGCTGGACTTGTTTCATTTTCTCTTTATTTACGCTTCTCCGCTTTCCTTTGCTATCAGGTGAATAGAAACATAGATAATATCTGCTTGTTATTTTGATTTCACTGCATTACTATCTGTATCACCTTTATTTCCACTCTCAGTCTGACAAAGGTGTTACATCTTTGCGCCGTACTTCATAAGAAGTGACTGACAGTTATTAATCACTACTAGCTGCAACCCAGGGCTTGAAGAGTCCTAAAGAACATTCCATTCCTGAGTAGTCAGTAACTGCAGGCATGAATTATAGACAGTACTTTGTTGTTGATGTGCATTCTCACACTCTCTCTGTAGTCTGGGAAACGAACCTGTTAGCAGAATGTCAGACTTGCTGACATTTTAAGAGCATTACAGCTCACGCACGCAGACAGAAACTGTCAAACTTATGATGTACAGACCATCATAAACAGCACCAGTACAGCACAGAGAATGACAGCAGTGCAACAGCAGAACAACTGGCAGTGCAGGTCGAACTGGGACTAGCTACTTGTCTAGTCCTATGTTTGGACATATAGTGTAAGTCGTTCAATAAAGACTTTATTGGACCCAGTTCCCTGAACTGGGGCCCATATTGTGGGGTAGTACTGTAGAGAAGTACTGCCAATAGAATAGGACTATTTGGACCACATAAACATGAACTTGCTGGCACCTTACCTAATACCAGGTGTGGGCTAGAGCCACCCCCCCCCCAATATTGAGCTGTGAAGCATTGCAATTATAATAATTATATAATTAGTGCGTTCTCTGGAATTGTGGTGTTCCATCCAATGCTTTAGGAATGAGGTGGGGTGGTGATAATGCAACATCCCGACCTCACTACTGCTCTTGTTGCTGAATGCAATCAAATCCTCAAAGCAATGCTCCAAAATCAAGAAAGCCATGGACAGTAGAGATGGTTACTCCAACAAGAGAAGAATAAACCTCTTAAATGAGCACATGTCCCAATACTTTTGTCCATATAATGTATATCGCTACTTATGCATCACTCAAGGGTAGTTACTTTAATACTACAAGGTACTTCCAGCATTGGCCTCCATTAGAGCACCAACTGGCTTGAGATAGTAGGTAAACAACAGTAAGTACACAAGCACATTACAAATTGCAGTGTCATTTTTTTTGCATTCATGGAAAATTATAACCACAGTGACACTGCAAGGATCTGGGGTTGTGGGGTTGATACTCGTTTCCAGTTACTGATACTGTGTAGAGTTTGATGTGGGTTTCCTCCCACCTCCTGAAAACACATGGTAAGTGAAATGGCAATGCTTAAGCTGTGAGTAAATGTGTGTGTGTGTGTGTGGTATGTGGCGATGGACTGGCACCTTAGGATAATCCTGCCTTGCACCCAATGATTCCAGGTCGGCTCCAGACCCACCGAGACCCTGACCAAGAAGAAGATGGATGGGTGAAGGCCATTTGTTCTACAGCAGGTTCATTTGATTCTTTGCACTGTGACCCATGTGATCCTACATTACATTTCCAGAGGTTTGTGGACACCTCACTTAACATTTCTTCAGGAAATCAAAGGAATTAATAGAGAGTTTGTTGCTGCAGTAAAAGTCTCTACTCTTCTGAGAAGGCTTCGCAACAGATGTTAAAACACTGCTGTGCAAAATTGATTGCACTAAGCCAAGAGGAGGTTATGTAGAGATATTAAATGATCAATTTAGAATAACAGACTGAATTTGCTATGTTAAATGCCCCCCTGAATAGTGATGTGGTACCCTGCAACAGACTGGCGCCTTGTCCAAGATGGATGGGTGAAGGACATTCTTCTACTGCTGGATCATCAGATTTTTTTAATTGTGACCCATGTGACCCTACATTACGTTGCCAGATGTTTGTGGACACCACATCTAACGTTTCTTCAGAAATCAAAGATTTGTTTCTACAGCTTTGCTTTCAGCCACAGGAGCATTGATGAGTTCAGGTAGGTTCAGATCCTGGATGATTTGTTCTGAATCACAACTCCAACTCATTCCAAAAGCATTGGGATGGAGCTCCATCACTCCAGAAAACGTGCACTCATGTGCAGTTGCTCCAGAGCATCCGATCTTAATGCCTGTGCTTTTCAATGGAGATTATGCAAGCTGTGTATGCACAACTGAATGCCTGTGTCAGCGTCAAATGAACCATCAAGAAACGGAATTCATTAATTAGATGAATTAGGGTGTCTGGACACTTTTGAACATTAAGTGTACTAATGCCACTGTAGCAATTTGTAATAATTAGAAGGCCCTCTTCAGTCCACTGCAAGCATACAGCGTTTGCTGTCTTTTGGAAACGGGTGTCCCACAAGGCCAGGAGTGAGTGCGCTCAGTAGCAGAGAAGGGCAGAGGGCAGATGGTCATCTAATTGAGCAGAATAACCTCAGCTTTACAGCACCTCTCCCGAGGCGTGAGGCTGTTTGGAGAAAGCTTTCACCTCAGATGCAGCCAGCAGTTTGCCTGGGCTTTGTTGCAAGCACTGCAGATCAGATGTAGCCATGCAGCACACACAATCTTTCACACACACACACACCACACACACTGACACTGACAACCATAATGTCAACCTGGCTCACTCAGACAGACCCTGTTCTAACTCCTCAGTAAAGCTACAGCTTCCCCGCACTTCTGCTGCTCTCTGCCTGCCTGCTCTCTCCTTCCTCCACTCAGCCACCATTGTTCCTCTACTACACTATTTTAGATCTAAACCACTGGATTTTTGTCTGGGGGTAGCAGCCACGGTGCTGACACAGGCGTTGCGTCTGTAAATAGCTTTGTCTATGGAACTGAGCTCAGAATAGCCTTCAGGGACCTGAAGTGAGTCTTTGGCACATCTACATGGGATGCTGCTGACCAGAGCAAAGCACTCCATCGCTACATTTTTTGGTTGGGTGGAGAGCAAGAAAATATTGCACATTTTGCTCCACCACAATAGCCAGGGTGAGGGGTGGGGAGGTACAGAAGAAGAACTTAATTTTATCATGGAAAGAAAAATATGTTGCAGCTGGCTCAAGGCTGCGTGTGGAAACTTTTAGCCCATTTTAGCCTGACAGATCAAAAACATGACTTTTTATTCACTATATGTCCAAAAGTATCCAGACACCCTCACTAAAGGTACACCAATCTCTCACACCATTGTTCAAATGCACATAGACACAAAAATATTGGCAAAAGAATGGGTCACTTGCGCCCAAGGCCACCATGCAACATGCCAAGCATGGGATATAGCAGTACTAAGCTCTCCCAGCATTGGGCTGAAGAGCAGAAAAACCTCTAGAGGAAACTCTGCACAAGCAGGTGTCCACACACTTTTGTGTAGATATTATCCTATGGAAATATCACTTGTATCCACATCACTCTGGCGACTGTACAACCACAACACTAACAAAGTCACAAACCGCGCCTTTAACAGATGACTACCTCACAAAGTAGCAAAAACGCTTGTGACGTTCTCACTAACTGACCATTTTACAACACTGTCCCATAGAACAGTAGGCCAACTTGTAGTCAGTAGTTTCTTGTTGATGTAGTCTGTGGAGTTAGCTGAGGTTGTGTTGTTTTACTTCACTATGCCTGTAAGCTGATTCTCAATACAAAGTACAGCAAGTTTAGACTGATGTACTTGGTAGTACTGACTTGTCAAGTTCGACCCACGAGTACAAAGTCCAGAGGACGGGAGGACGCTGTACAGTCATTTTGCAATTGGAATAGAAGCGCAGTGCATAATGTATTCTGGGATATTTGGCTGTGCCAAGTCCACACAAGTCACCTCCTGATGCATCCTCGATAACACGTGTGGAACATGAACACATCCGGGAATTCAGACTGAACTTGGCTAGAAGTGAACTTTTGAATAGACCACAGACAAGTACAGACTTACAAGAATGCAGATTGAGAATCAGCCAACGTTTTCAAACGCCAGGGTTCTAAAACGAAAACGTAGTAGTGTGGACGCTGCACTTGTGATCTGATGCCCTACCACTTTGCTGCTAAGCTATACTGTCTTGCCTTCATCAGTGCTTTACATTAGCTAATAAACAGAGCCGTGGTGGCGAAACTGCTCCAGTTTCAACAACCATCCCAATACAGTTTAACACAACCTGCAGGACACCAAAGCTTTGAAACTGAGTAAATATATAACTGGTATTAAAAACAAATCAGCAGATTAACAGTTACCTAAATGATCAGAAAGTTCAGCTCTAATGTGCTCAGATAGAAGATACAGTACGAGACATTACAGACCAGGTCTGGTTCTGAAACATATACAGACATATGATGCTGTATCGTTATTGGTGCCAATACTGGGCACCTATGCACAGTATCAGTATCAGCAATAGAGAGCCCTACCTTTTGTTTTGCATACCAAATATTTAAACAACCAGTAAAAGCCAGCCATAACTAGTTCTTACCATTAAACAGACATTTAATGCAACTTTTAGCTCTTTTTTTTTTGCTTCTGAACCAAAAGTTGAGTTTAAGGAGCTTGTTTAAAGGCCACACACTGAAGTGTAGTGTCTTTTTACACAGGGACGTGTACCTGAATGTGAAACTGCTGCAGAAGCACTTTTTGTTTCTAAACTGCCATTTTTTCACTGCTCTGAAATGTGAATTGAATGTGAACACCAATTAAAAAGCTGTTTGGTCGAGCTTAGCAAGATTCTGCTTCCCTGCTTACAAGCGTTTCTGCACTGTGGCAATTTTTATTTACTCATAGCTCTGAAACTTTTCAAATGCAGTTAATCAACCAGTAAATGCTGTTCTTTCAAGCTTATTATATCTTATTTGGGATAAGAGATAAAAAGCACAACCTACCAAAAGTGGAAGATTATAGTAATTATATAAGTTATTATATATTATATATGGTTATAATATATATAAAGTTACACATTATATAAGTGGAATATTATAGTTGTTACTATCAAGTATTTAAGTCAGAGTTGGTATCGGTACTCTGTATTGGCAGATACTTAGAAATCTGGTATCAGTATTGGAATGGAAATCTGGTATCGGGGCATCCCTATTAAAAACCTTATTAAGAGAACTCTAGGAATTTCTAGAATGCTGTATATTGCTGGATCATATCTATATCATATAATAAGAACACTGGGCTGTGTGAGAGAGAGAGAGGCCTATTCATACAGAAATGTACCCTTCTGTCCATCTAAATGGCAAAGCTCTCAATGACTGGTATTGAAGTCAGGAATGTTTTTTCATGACTGCATCCAGCTAACCAAGCTTCTCTCTCTCTACAAATTACGTGAGAAACCTCGAAGAAACCTATAGATTTTTACCTTTACCACTAGACTGCTGTGTGATTTTTATGTTTGGAGTATCTAGACCAAGGCCCATAGTTTCTCCACTAAAGCGTGCTTCACATCCATTATGGCCAATATCTATCATGTATCCGTAGTTTACCACTAAATAATGCTGCTTTAAAAGTCCACCTCCAGAGTTCGTACTTTGCTACCACTTCAGAGCTCGTGAGTGCGACGTAGCTAATATCAAGTGGTTTTGGTCGGAAACCTCACTAACACTTCGTTTTTGGTTTGTTTGTTAGTTTTCTTCTGAGCAAGTATATGTACAATCAGATGAGTGATATTTTTATCCAGTAAGAAGTATCAGTAGCATGTTATTGTCTGTTTTTGTGTTGCTGCTTAATAACTAGCTAGCACATAACACAGTTATCTGCAGTTTTTAGTGACATATCCCCAACTCGGAAAGTCGGGAATCATCGAAAAATCCTAGTTTCCCAGCCGTAAGTACGTAAGCACTCTTTTCCTGAATACGATGAGATGACTTGAGGGCAGCATAAGCGGCCTCTCAGCCTCTCAACAGAAAACGCTGATTGGCTAAATTTAAGTTGCAACTGGCTGCTGCCGATACAGAGAATACTAATACGGCCTGTGCGAGGTTTGGCCCACCCTTCCCAGCTGAATTCGCATCTCTCTCTTCCTGCATGTTGATTTTGTCCAGCAGAGATCTCCATGTCCTGCAGGCTGACCTGAGGCCTGATGATGAAGTTGTTGGCTGTGCCTCTGTGTGGCTGGTAGCTCAACACAATGGAGCTGTGCTTCCTCGCTCACTCTTTGATCAGCAGCACCGCATGGGTGCACAGTGTTCAAACAGATAAGGCAGATAAAAGCGAGCTACTACAAGGGGGGAACTGTGGAGCATACTGGTAGTTCAGTTCAGCAGTTCTGTAGCGGGACTACACGCATGCATGAAAGCATACACACATTTTCCCCTTTCTGTGTGTTTTCTTTTCTTTTTTTTTGGTCCTGCTTTTAGATCTTGGAGCTCAGGGCCAACATTCTCCTTCCAAAACAGTGTGTGTTGTTTCTCGGAGAGGAGCACGCTGTGGAGAGCACTACAGGCACCACTTGCTAACCAAACGCTCTTTCTGCCAGAACTCGAGCACTAAACATAACCTTTGTTCTTCGCAGCCCAGGGACGTGGTCAGGCTGTATTCCAGTCATTCGCACAACTTTACACTACAGTCCTCTCGTAGACGAGCCTCTCAGTAATTACGGCTATTTTGAGCTCTTAGAAAAACAGGCCAGTCTGCTCCACTAGGACGCCTCCTGTTGGTCATCAGAGTCATTGAGGGTTTACCAAATGAAACCGAGGAGAAATCACTCAGCACATAGGCTCAGTGCTGGCTGTAGCAGTCGTGTGAAAAAGTTTAGACACCCTGGTCGGACTATGTTCACCGATTGGCATTAAATGAACAACTGCGCTTCAAAATACACTGTAGTTAGCACCTAGCTACACTGCCTGCAATATATATATATATATATATATATATATATATATATATATATATATATATATATATATATATATATATATATAATTAAATGCGACAGGAAGAATATTTGGCACATTTTCTATCTTTTCTATTCCATTAAAATATATTCAATTTTAGCAGATTAATATAAACTGTACTAACATTTGCAAAAAAATTTAAAAATAAAACAACAATAATAATGATTCATAATAATAATAATAATAATAATAATAATAATAATAATAATAATTACGTAGGCATACGCTGCTTCCTGTATAGGATTTGTAATTCGTAACGTAAAAAGGGCTGTACAAGCTTTACCTGTACATTAGTAATTGGAATCGATAAAAGTCTTTCAAAGTAAAGTTTAATTAAACGGGATATAAATATAAACTGTGGAATAAAAATATAACAATGGACCATAAAAAAATACGTACGTGAAAAGGTAAATATCCATAATTGTGGATGAATTCAGAAATCATATTTTAGTCCTCAATTAAACAAAAACACCACGTTCTTTAAAATACACTTTATTGAACTGTTGGATGAAGCAGATATTAAAAGTATTCAGGACAACTGAAGTGTTTGTGGGTGTGGTCGTTCATTTCAGTGCATTTTAAGGCGCCTTTAAGGCGAGGATTAACATGTAGCCTCGACCTTCTGGTAGGTTTTTACCACTGCATACCGGGACACACCCCACAAGACTCGTGCAGATTTATTTTCCTGCTTCCAACACCTCAACCTCAAGACCTGACTGCTCACTTCCTGCCTACTGTATATCCCACCCTTACCAGGTGCCGCTGTAACGAGATAATCAACGCGTTTCACTTCACCTGTCAGTGGTGTGAATGGTGTAGCTGACTGTGTGCAGCTCAACCGCAACACCAGCAGGGGGCGCTCTTACCAAAGCAGTGCCACAAGGAAACGCATGAAATCAACACGCCCACTGTACTGGCCACTTTGGCCTACTATGCAGAAAGACCACAAGGCCAGTGGTGGCCAGTGTACAAATGTGTACAATTACCTTCAAAAGACTACATACCTTTAGGGCACATTCTTATAGTAACCTCAGTTCTACACTATAGAGAAACTCTGACAGCTTCTGCACGATTACCAAAACTCACCGGATCAAAGTTAGGGATTCATCCAGTCTATTCTCCATGCTCTGCATGTCCACGGTCAACATCCAGACTTGTCCTTTGCTTGAACACTCGTCACAGAGTCTGTCCTACAAGAAGAGGCAGGAGGCCTCGGCTGAAAGGCTGAATCTCAGCAGCAGAGAAGATGATGCTTATGGCTCCAAGATAAACTCTCCCACCAGAGCATGAGCATGAGACCTGTCAGCCTTCACTTCAGTAATGAAGCAGTAATCAAAATCAAATGAAAATGTGTGAACCAACATGGAGGAGACAACTAGACAGCTGTGCCATGCGAAACATTATTTCTCCAATTTTTACAGCAGTGCAAAACTTTAGGCACACCAGATCAACAGGAGTGACGGGATGAGTATTGATGAGGTTGCGGGGAAAAAAATCCTTTACATTTACACTGTAAACATACAGAAATATAAAATTATGAATCTTTTTGTTGCTGCTGTTGAAATGGGGACACTGACTAATGCTGCCTCTACAGGGACGCTACTGTTGAGGGTGCCCTGCAATACTGACAATATTCTTTGGCATTCTGACAGTCTTCATTTAAGCAATAATGATAATAATAATATCCATTTGGGGATAATAATTGTACTCACTGATTGATTTGGAATATAAATGCAATATTATGAGTGAGTTATGCCCCCTAGTGAGTGAGGTTTATCCCCCTAGTGGGATAGAAATTCAGTCGCAATAGAAATTATTCAACCTCCACTGCAAATCAGGTATATTAACATTTACAAACGTTCAGCTTTTTGCAAAAAACAATCAAACAAGACCATTTTAACAAGCACAACTGCAGTAAGTGATTTCTCCAAATTCAACACACAATGTCTTTAATGACGACTCTCAAGAGAAGACACTTGCAAATCAGGTGTCTAATCAAGGGCTTCATTGGTAGCATCAAGGGTCCAAAGAGTTCAGAAAAGAGATCACTGCCTTGCTTGCAGTAAGAGAGCAAAGGCCTCTCCTAAAGGTACAACTGGAAGAGTTCACAAGTTCAAGGTTAAAGAACTACCTGCCTGCAGTGAAGCATAGTAGTGGCTTGGGGATGATCTGGGGCTGCTTTGCTTCTTCTGTCACTGGATACCTGCAGCATGTGGAGGGCAAGATTGAATCAAGCAAGCATCAAGAAATACTAGGAGAAAACATCAAGCCTTCCTTGAGGAAGATGCAGCTTGGGTGTCATTGGACCTTGCAACAGGACAGTGATCCCAAGCATACCGCATTTTTCACAAGTCCACCAAGATCTAGTTTCAGAAAACGTCCTGTAAAATTCTGGAGTGGTTGTCACAGTCACCTGGCTTGAACTGTGGGTTGTAGCACATAAACGCAAATATTTTAGTGAACTGGAGGCCATTGTCCAATGAATGGAATAGGATTCCTTGCGTCTGGCTATGCATCACATTTGCAGCAAGTCATAACAGCAATAGGGTTCTGTACTAAGTACTGAAGATGCTTGTCATGAAGGGGTTAAATAATTTGGAGAAAGCACTTATTAATTGTGTTGAGCTATTTAAATTGATGGGTTTATTTATTTTTATTTTTTTGATTTGCAATGTAGATTGAATTGTTTCGATTGCATCTGTATTTTGTTCTGCAGAACAGGACAAACTGACGTGACAATTGTACTTAGAGTCATGGTAATTAGCAAACACTGGGCATGGACTGGGCTGAATCTTATTTTGTTAAATAGACACCAAACTCTTTATACAGCTACCTCACACATGTATTGACAACCTACATTAAAACGTTTATTAAAAGACATTGAACAAAACAGCACAGATATACTTTATTTAAACTAGAAGTGGAAAAATGGCTGCCCCACTAAGCAGCTGTGTGGAGACATTTACTGTTGGGCACACCATGTTCTTATAATCACCAACTCGTCAGCACAACATACAAATGAACATCAGGATGAACATCAGGATGTGGTTTGAGTGGGTTGACAGTCTATGTCCAGTGTTTCTTAGCAACATTAGCCTATATTAGCCTATTAGTGTATATATATATATATATATATATATATATATATATATATATATATATATATATATATAGATATATATATATATATATATAGATAGATAGATAGATAGATATAGATATAGATATACTTTTTGTGATAATTTCTACAACCATGTTGAAAAGCCATTGAGAAAAGCTGCGATTATCTTTACCACATGATGCTTCTTTAACTTCAGTACTCCCCTACCAGCATACACAAAGCTAGAGACACAAAAAGAGACACACATGAATGAGAGAATGAATGAGATACTGACATCTACCTGGAGCCCGAGACTGGTTCTCTCACAGATGTTCACAAATGTCTTCAGAAGATCAAAAGCCCCAAGCACAGTAGTCCCTGCTGTCACATTCACCATGAAAGGAACAGCTCCTTGAACAAAGAGAAGACACACATACACACATACACACATACACGCACACACACACAGTATCTCTAAGGAACTTGCTCTGAATTCTCTCACATTCAGTTATTCTCTTCAGACACTTTTCTTTTCACACTCACACTCTGCAGTGATATCCTTTGTAGTTATTCAAGTAATATTTTGAATTATTATTATTTTTAATATGAGTAATAAGTGAGATTTTTTTCAAAATGTTCTCATTCTCAAAATGTTAAGGTCTGAGATACAATGTTGGGCTGAACAATTCTGGTAGTCTGTGTTCCAAAGCCTAGACTGCAGCCGAGGTATGGCAGGTCCTCGGTAGCACTGTCCTTTGAAACCTCCTTCTTAGCAGGCTGTTGGTCACACAAATGGAACAGTCTAACCAGGCTGCGTAGTGAGGTCACCAGAAATGTCCCCCCTTATGCAATTGTAGTGTGAAACTGTGTGTGCACTTTTTCATTTCTTCACAGAAATAACATTTTTAAACCAACTCTGCTCTGGAAGCTTCATTTTCCACCATTTTTGCAGTGCACAGATCCTCCAGATCACACCAAGCGTAGGCTAACCTAACAATTAAAGACTTGGGAACAGCTTTCTATGACCAGGCAAATAATGCAGCCTACCTACAGTTGCGGCCTAGGCTTCGGAACGCAGCTAGTGACCAGTCCAAGAACATGAAGCTGTTTGTCTGGGGAAGTGAAGTCACCAGGATACTCTGTTGGAAGAAGACAAGCCAGTGAAGTGTATGAGTGTGGAGAGAGTGCGTCATGCTCTCTGTAATATTCTGCTGGGAAACCTTGGGACCCAAGCATTCATGTGGACAACAGTCTGACGTACTACCTACCTAAACTTTGTGGCAGACCAGGTACATGACATCATGGCAATGGAATTCTTGCAGCCGGTTTTACATTAACACTGTATTTTCAAACATACCAGCCGCCTATCTCAGGCCTCCTCAGCCAGCACAAACACTGGAGCTACTTTGGAACTGTGCCTGCCAATACAGGAAAGCCCAAAGGCATGGGGGTAGAAATGCAGTGGTGCATTGTGATGCATTGACTACTGATGTTTCAACAGCATTGATCGAGTAGTATATACACTTATTTTTTAGCCAACCTTTTTTTCCAAGCTGGTTTCAGTACTTTTGATTCTCTATATTCTATTACTGTAATAACACCAAATTGTTGTGAGCTCAGAGATTTAGGCACTTACCCAAAGTATACAAGCAGCATACATGAGCAGCAGCTTTCCCAAAGGATTTCAGTGCTATTCAGTTATCACTTTCTACAGTTTTTCTTTTTATTCTAGAAGCCACATTTAGCTGCTAAACTAATTACTGAGCCCTTTTCACTTTTCATTCCTTTCCCTTCAAGTTCTAAAGCCAGCGGTGTCACTTTCTAGAATTTTGAATTCTAAAAGTAAGGGCAAATGCTGAAAGAATGGGGTTCAAGGCCTGTGTGGTGAATTGAGTAATAAGCATCCGGTCTAACATTCAGTTGATTGAAGAAATCAGGATTTGCTCTGAGGGTGAAAAATCGAGTTGGAGATTCAAAGGGCCAACGGGAGTTAGGGGATTAGTCAAGTTGGGTTCCAATGGCAATTATACTAAAGTAAGCTGATAATCAGTGTACACTAAAACGCTTGACAGCAATCAATCCAGCATTCAGGCGCCAACGGTTCAGCCAAGAGGTTTGGCACAATGAAGAATCTTTTAGAGATCAGCTTTAAGGAAGGTATTAATCCTTAGATTAGAAAGAGGTGGTAAACTGGGCTCAGGGTACTTGACCTAAGGCCCTGACAAGGCTGAGCTGTTGATGTAGAATTACTGTGGTAGGTGTTGTCATACCAGACTTCATGTGGTGTTTCTGCCACGCAGCTGTAACCTCTGCAAACTGTATTGAGGAAGATTACACTAGTACTAATTAGGATCTCATTTCTGGCTAAAAACAGCTTCAATTCTTCATGGAATGGATTCAAAGGTGTTCTTTGAGATGTTGACATAATCAATGTTGCTAAAGTCAGTGTAACAAGGTGGTTCTCATTTAGGCAAGTTATGGCAGGTTTCTTGGGTGGTTCTGCTAAAAGTGGCAGAGAATGCATTTATTCAGTGTTTTAAGTTGTTTTTTGACGTATGGATATTTAGCAGCCTATTTCACTTTGGTTGGGGCACAATAAAGTGTTGAATGCAGTTTTACAAGCACATTTACAGCCCTGTTATTTTGCCTTTTCCTATTCTTATGGTGGGCTTGTGAAAATAAACTGGAAAGCTCTGTTTCTATTGACTTTTGTATGCCATCGTGATGGATCACAGCAGCTAGTAGCTAGCACAGCTTCGCCTACTACAGCTCAGCACTCTAACAAGAACACATTACTATTTGTTATTATGTAGTCTTTACGGATAGTGTTGCTGGCCTCTCAGTTTCCCCACGTTGTGATGTGCATTTAGCTAGCTAAAGAAGGTGCAGAACAAAGCTTTCTATGATCTGTCCTTTTCTCTTTTCTGGCTAGCCTAGTGTTAGCGTTTCCCATGGCCTCCCGCATGCTGATATTCACTGCGTCCATTCACTGGTTGGTCCTTCTCCGTTCTCTGGCCCGCATAACGTTGTATGATAGTTTGGGGGTTTTTTTAACCGTCTTATTTTAAAGTATTGTTTTTGGTTAATTTTCTTTTCAAGGAAGAAACAGCGAAGTTTGAGGTTCACGGTGTGTCAGTTCTGTATACCGAACTCTCATTATTCAACTGTGCCAAGTTTGACAGTTTCCATTCTAGGCCAACATTAAAGCATGTAGGGAAAACCAACAGTCAAGGGAGAGGTTAAAGACTGGAGAAAACATCAGGACCAGGCCTTGCGTGGGTTAGCTGCCCTATAGGATCTGACTACCCCGGGCACAGAAATAGTTTAGTGCATTATTGATAGTCATTTTTATATTTCTGAGGGCCATGCCTCTAAAAAATCCAACAGATATTTTGAGCCTAAGGGATGTTTCTAAACATTGACTGAATGATGACTACACTGTTCCTCATCATATTTTACATCTGAGCTACAAACTACGAACATATTGACTGCTGTTAAGATGAATTCACTAGGCATGATGCAGTGTTATTAATGTACCAACTGTTTCAAAGGATTGCACCATAACAAAAACATGTAGTCTTATGAAACAGGGAGATTTCTGAAAAAAGAAAAAGAAAAAAATGTAGAACAGAGCTGACCTCTCCTTCTCATGCTGCAAATAACATCTCCCTACAAATCCTTTAATTATTCTTTACTAAACAAGCAATAATATGTATGAGCAGCCTGGCAGCACATAAATTGTGAAGCCGTGTGTATTTCCATTTAGTACTCATAGCTGTGCACTCAACCATCCGTCTAATCTGAAGCAAAGTTTTATAATAAACCATAATTACTCCTTATCACAGCCTACGCCTAGCAGTCAGCAGAGGGCATCCTTTTTACTCCATTCATTCTTGTAAACATAGTTCAAGCAACACAACAAACACTGTATTTTATTTTACACTGTTGCTTCAATTTAGTTCAAAGCATCTGCAGTATTTTCTTTGAGTGTCTCGTGATTAAGAGTATTCAGCATGGTGGCTCCAGAGGGGGCTAGTGTCTTGAACGGAACTTGTTGAAATAGATTTCAGCACAGTCACCTCAGCCAGCTGGGCCTTTGCTGGTGCTGAGTCTGTGTAGCGTTCAACATTTTTCTAACCTACTTAGTTTGTATGCAGGTAGGTGGCAGACAAGGTAAAAGTCAAAGGTCAATGGCTTGGTACTGCACTATTATACAATACATAATGGATTTTCCCCGCAGGAACAGACTGACCATGTACCTTTAGGTTTATCGTTTTCTTTCAGACTGAGAGTGTGTGCTAAGTTTTTCTAATGCTCTTCTACTTAAGACATGTACAAACCCCCATACCATTTCCACAAATGTCAAAGTTACCTGAATCATTTTCTCACAGACGTAACCGGAGGATAAGAAAGAACACAAATTCTGTACTTGAGTGAAAGAATAAAGAAATATATCTTTACTAAAATATTACTTAAGTAAAAGTAAAGGCCTCTACTCATATTTCTATCTGAGGAAGTACAGAAGTATCGAAAATACTAAGCCATTCAAAATCATAGGTATTTTTTTTATTAACACCTGTTTGGCTGCACACATAACAAAGCACAGATTATAAAATTGACAAACTATCTTACTTAATACAAATGGGATCAGAAGTAAGTGACATGGCTTAGTAGAGCTGCTGTTACTCCTGTATGTTATGACTAGAAAAATCTGCAGTTAGGGGCGGAGTTTAGTGAAAGGTGTGCTATAATTGGCTTGCTACAATTTGAAAGTGCTTAATTTTTTTTTAAATTGACCAGTTATCTCCCACATTTCATGGCCCAGATCTGATTCTGCAAAGTAAAACAACACACACACACACACAAACACACACACACACACACACACACACACACACACACACATATATATATATATATATATATATATATATATATATATATATTTGAGAGTATTTAAGTAAAAGTACAGATACTTTTAAATCCTTTCAAATGCACTTAAGTATTTGGTTGATGCCAAAGACTGTTAGATCATTCATTACATTTTATGCATGATTTTTAAAAGACATATCTTCTTTAAGTGAAAATCAAATGTCTATATGTTTAAACATATCAAAAAAAGAAGGTTTTTCATGGGGTGTCCTTGAACTTTTTGACTTTACCACACTAAATATCTGAGAGCGAATGATGGACATGTCATGGCCTGTGTAGCTATGCTTTCTCTGCACGCTGGTCTGTTCAGAAACACAGGAAATGGCCGCTAGGTTAGATGAACGCAGAAGAGGAGCAATAAGAAGTAGCCTGGTTATGAACAGTTCGGGCGAGTCTGTACATAGTACAGAGAAATAGGCACTGAGTCTATAAGTCATGGCTGTGATCAAAAGAAAGTCTGAGTGAATACTAAACAAGTTCCTCAAAGCATCTCAGCATTCTCTTTCTGCCTTTCAAAGCACCGGAGGTATCATTACAGTGAATTTCTGATGTCACACTACAGTGGCAGCTAATAAATGGTGTGTCTGGAAATAATTGCTTCATTCCTCACAACTCTGGATTCAGGCTTTTTGTGGGCAGGATCAGTAGTAACTGTATATGACCTTATTGTATACTGCTTGCTTACCATCCTGCACCTTTGAATGGAGCTCCTATAGTTATCCTTTGAGTTTAGCTACAGTACAATTATGCCCTGAACATGACTAAATGGGGCTGCACACCCTCATACCAGCAAAAGGCCTCAAGTCTTAAGAAAGTTCAAATGAATAATGTCGTTGTAAGTTTTTTGTCAGAGTTGCATGCTTGGGTTGTACTTACCTGGCTTGTGGGTTGCTTTTGAAAAGATAAGAAAAGATTTGAAAAAACAACAGCGGCCTAATGAATAAATGTAAATGTTAAAATGAGTGACGGGGAACGGTCTGTGCCACCCTCGACAGAAACAGTTGTGCTGATGCCGTTAAGAGCTTTGCTTAGTCTGTACCTGTTTCTCCCACACATAGCCAACACATCAGCAAGTGACAGGCTTCATTGTGAGAACCGAATGTCTAATATATGACCATATATGGACCTGAATAGTGAAGTAATATTCAAAAAAATGCAGCGTAAATGCATTGACACATATCCCTCTATTCAGCCTACAGCATTTTACTCCCTCCTATTCACGTATAAGACCATTTTCATTCCGGGCTGCTTTTAGAGCAATGCACCCCTGGTTTGTACTGAACTCAGCCCATCACCTCAGCTCCACTTCGCATAGAGGAGCACTATGTGGTTGTAGAATTACAGACTATCTCAGTCCATCTGTTTCTCTGCATACTTTGTTAGCCTCCTTTCACCCGGTTCTCCAATGGTCAGGACCCCACAGAGCAGCTATTATTTGGGTGGCGGTTCATTCTCAGCACTGCAGTGACACTAGCATGGTGGTGGTGTGTAGGTGTGTGCTGCACTGGTAAAACACTTTGTCCACTCACTGTCCGCTCCCACCTAGATGGGCCACCTTGTGGATGTAAAGTCAAAGACAGAAGCTCATCTGTTGCTTCACAGTTTGTGTTGGTCATTCTTTAGCCCTTCCTCAGTGGTCACAGGACGTCGTTGGCTGGATATTTCTGGTTGGCGGACTATTCTCAGTGCAGCCGAGACGCTGTTTAAAAACTCCAGCAGCACTGCTGCGCCTGATCCACTCGTACCAGTGCAACACACACACTAACACCCCACCACCATGTCAACAATGCAGAGAAACCGACGGACTACAGTCTGTAATTATAGGCCTACAAAGTGCTCTTATATGGTAAGCGGAACTGATATAATGGGCTGCGTTCAATCCAGACCAGGGGTGGTCATAATATTCTGATATGATGTGCATATCAGTGTTAAAGGCACAGTAACAAAACCAGGCAGTTAAATTCTGAGCGGAAAAAAAGTTGGTGTAGTGTAAGTAGTGTGTGCCACGCAGCTCTAGAGGCCTGAGGATGTGGGTTTGGTCCTCGCTTCGGTGACTGTCTGGGAGGTGTGTGTTCTCATCGTATCTGTGTGGGCTCTTCAGGGTACTTCCCAATTTCACCTCACCTCCCAAATACACACATGGTAAGAGACATTGTCTATGCTACATTGCCTCTAGTGAGTGATTAGGCAAGTGTGGTACCCTTTTTATTATTTTCTTTAACTTATTTTATTCTATTTATTGTTATTTTTGTAATAATTGTATTGTATTATGGTGCTGCATTGTGCAGTTGCTATTGGCTCCCAAATTTCCTTCAATAAAGTAGCTATCTATCTGTGATGGACTAGAACTCTGCCCAGGGGATACTGAATGAATAAATTTGATATATTGGTAATGTGGCGATAAGGCCTGGCTGTTTTTTGGTGCATAAATCTCTAAAATGTAAAAGCAAATATACTGAAATCCTGCCAAACCAGTGATACTTCATTTGACTAAACAAACTTGTTGTGTTACTGTGTCTGATATTATGTAAATTACCTCTGTTTCAATGGGCCTTTTGAATAAGCAGGTCTTAATGTTCAGTTTTCTGTAACATGGGCCTTTAAAAAATACCAACTAGCCTTTATTCACTTCAACACAAACTGTGTTAACTAAAAATGGCACCTTCTTCTCCAGGCCCGGAAGAGACAAAGAGAGCCAGCTTAGTCAGAGAGACTTCAACAGCACTACTCATTGTCTTCACCACTCAAACTACTTCAGACCATACTGCACTTGTCTCGTTTCCCCTTGTGATCTTGAATACCGAGTGGTCTACTTCTGGTGCAGGGTGTGAGTTCTGTGGTGCAGAAGAGAGACATGAAGATCCCAATCTGCTGCTCTTGGTCACAGCTTTCTGTGGAGCAGGCAGGAACACAGAGGCCTGCAGCGATTCTCAGTCACTGCAAGACTGATAACGTCAATGGCAGGCTTTCG
Source organism: Salminus brasiliensis (assembly GCF_030463535.1). Classification (NCBI taxonomy): domain Eukaryota; kingdom Metazoa; phylum Chordata; class Actinopteri; order Characiformes; family Bryconidae; genus Salminus; species Salminus brasiliensis. The sequence continues at coordinate 22,014,693 of NC_132882.1, forward strand.
AGATCCTGTGAAGGTTTTTTAAAGCATCAGTGTACTTTATTTAGCAGAAAAATGTAACAAGATTATTAGCTAAAAGAAAAAAACACGGTTTCGCCACATAGCTCCTACAGATCTCTATCTATGTTTTCCAATAAATACATCGTATCTTTTAACCATCCACATTTAACACTGCCTCACACCTCCTGGCTGTAATCAGCTACATATACAGGTAAACAGAGACGTAAAGACGAAACACACGAAACCTCTGTATCTCTTCTATCTGATACTACCGTGTTACTTGTTTTGCTATCGTGGCAGCAATCTCGCAGACTCATCTCTCCCCTCTCCAGTGAAGATTCATTTATTTAATTGGCCCTCCGCTCCGGCGCCTCCGTCCTCTGGTTGGTTACACTAACCGTCTTTCACAGCGACTCTCGTCGAGCCTGTCCACCAACTCCGCAGGGTGTCAACTCCCCACCCCATTGGCCAATCTCTCTGCCACTCATCTGCGTGCTCACAGGCGATTGGCTGATGCGGTCATGCTAGTGACTCTTATAGTCGTACCTGTCCCGCTGTGACAGGCTGAAAGCTTCTTCCCGAAGCGCTCGATGGTCCCGCCCACTCCTCGAGAGGAACCAGTGACGCGAAGGTCGATTCAAATCACTGATTCGACTCTTTTGAACGCCATGTTCAAGTGTATCAAGTGTTCAATACAAGGACTCGTACGTTTTCGTACCAGGGCTCTGGGGCCGCAGTGATCAGTCAAGCTTGGTTCTTTCTTCTTTTCTTTTTTATCCAGTGATAAGTCAGCCTTTTAGAAACATTTGTTCTTATCCTGCATAAAAATCACAACGTAACGTTGTCAGCAAAAACGACCTAGGAATCATTTTAGAATAGGAGACATGTAAACACTTTAAAGTAAATTAGTCAGCTTATTCAGCTTATTTGCTTGATTGGCACAGGGCACACCGAGAGAGCATATAAAACAATCTAGAGAAGTTAGCATTAAAATGTAATTGTAATTGTAATGGAAGATTACAAATAGAAATTGGTTAGTAAATGCCTGACGTCGGTTGGGCTTCACTGAATCAGTCTCATCGACTGATTGATTGAAAAGAACCGGTTCAAAGGAACGATTCGTTCACGACTCGTTCATCGCTAGCAGGAACTGGTGGATCTCGTGTGCGCCGAGTGCTACAAGCCGGCTAGCATGTCGCTCAGAGCCGGACCCGATTTCAAATAATTCACCGCAGAAACACACGGTGTCCGTGCAGGAGCGGGAACCATCTGCAGAGAGGAAGACGCCAAAGCAAGCAGGGCAGTGCGTGAGCGGGAGAGGAGCGTGTGGCCGCGGGAAAGCCTTCCTGAGCGACCGACTCCTGAACATGGCGGAGCTGCACGCCACCTCCGAGTGCAGGCACAAAGCGAGCCCAGGCGCTGGGGGCTCCGTCTCGGGCAACGGGCGACCCAACACCGCGGCTGCGTGTGGCGGCGGGGGCGGAGGCCTGTCCGGCGGATTGACGCAGCCGGCGGGCTGGCAGTCCCTCCTGTCCTTCACCATCCTGTTCCTGGCCTGGCTGGCGGGCTTCAGCTCTAGGCTTTTCGCCGTGATCCGATTCGAGAGCATCATCCACGAGTTTGACCCCTGGTGAGTAAAAGCGGCGTTAGCTCTAGCTAACACAGCTAATAACGCTGCAGCTGGTCTCTAGAGAGCCAGGGAGAGAGAGAGAGAGAGAGAGAAGGGCGATTGGGATGGCTGGTGTAAGGGGAGGCATATTTGTGAACTGAAGCCCATGGAAGCTAGTTGGTGTTAGCTAGCTAGCTAGCGCTAGTGAGGTGAACAGAGCAGCGGCGTTTCCCTGAACTCTGAAAGGTGGATGATCTGCCTTCCTTCATTGAGACGAGGAGGCACTGACCGTTTTAAGCATTGGAGCGATTCCTAATCAATCAATCAAGTCATGTGTCGTATGGAAATCATCAGGAGAAAGCGAGATCGTGCTGTTTATGGAGGAAAACACCGCCGTGGCTTATTTGCGTTGAGGCATAATTTGATTGATAATTAACCGCCACCCTGATTTACATTACCGTAATACACCCAGATCAATACTACCTCACTGTTTTCATGTCATTTGATTTAAATGGCGTTTTATATAGTTTAAATGCTTATTGTAAGATGTTGGTTTAGGATTAAATCGACTGATATACGATTTAATGGTCGTATTTTGTTTTTGCAGGGTGTTGATCATTACCGTAACTAACTTGCGCGTATGCCTCTAAAGCACAGTGAGTTCAGCGTGTTTAGCTCCTCTCTGGAGCTGCAGCACTGTTCAGGGTCTGACTTGCTCTTAAAATGCACTTTATCCAGATATCAGCACCTCGCCCGTCTTTTCCTAGTTTAATGAGTAATGGGTGATCTTTCACACCCAACCAGGAAGTGGTCGAGATGAGTGGTCTGATGGCAGTGATGTGACTCCACTTTTATGGCTTTGCTCTGCTGTCTGTGGACTAGAGTTCATCTGAAAGCACAGTTTGTATATCAGTGGCTGTTATCCTGTTCTCTGTGTAACACAGATTAATCAGTGGTGGCACTGGGGTTAATTAATCATTGGGGCAGTGGTGGATCAGCGGTTAGAGCGGCGGGCTATCGATAACAGGGTTGTAGGTTCGATTCCCGGGCTTGGCAAGCTGCCACTGTTGGCCCTTGCTTGAGCAAGGCCCTTTACCCTCTCTGCTCCCCGGGTGCTGGAGTTGGCTGCCCACCGCTCTGGTCCCCTAGTTCACTACCACAGATGGGTTAAATGCGGAGGACACATTTCGCTGTACAGTGTACGGTGGCAAATACGTGCACCTTTACCTTTGCTGTTATAGGTAGAGATGTTAACTATGCAGATCGAGATCTGTGTTACTGAGAATCTGAGAAAGGTTTATAATACTAGCATCTAAGACTTTCATGTCGCACTGACTGAACTTGACTATTGGTTTGGTTCAGGAGCCAGATTCACAAAAAGTGACTTAAGAAAGCAGTTTCATTTTTCCTTAACTTCAAACTAAAGGCAAAAGACATGGTTATTTTAAAAATATTTAATTAGAAATCATTTTCTGTTCTTAAATCTTAAACCATACTCTCCTCACACTTGTCTTACCTGTAAGAGTTCAGAAGGTAAGGCTCTAAAATGATTCGTTTTTATTGTTAAATTACTGGAAGTAATGTCTAATTTACAAGATTAAAAGTGAAAATTTAAGTATTGCTACTTTCAGTTTCTCTTATTTTCAAATGAGAATTTATTGTCGATGTCCTTCACCATCATTTCTAGTTGTTTTAAAGGCTTAGTTTTATTTTCATTCCCTGAATAACTGGAAATAACTGGAAATGTTGTCATTTATGATAAGCTGCGAAATGCAGCCTAAAAGGCTATGTTACAAATGCCCAAGGCTAAGGCAAAAGCACAAAGCAATGAAGCACAAAATGTTAATGAGTTCTTAAGCCTTAAGAATATTTGAGAATAGATTTTTTTGAGAATAGCAGGATCTTTCTAAAACAACAAAAAAAAGTTCACAGCTATGATCTTAATGACCGATCCCATTGACTTCGTAAATTGAACAAATCCCAAATGAAATATTTTAAAGAGAAATTTCTTCATAAGAACGTTTGGTGAATACGGCTCATTCTTTATGGTAGAGAGAGAGAACGATTAAGTAGCAGACAGTGTTGAGGTTATAGATGACAGATTATAGAGAGTAAATAAATTAGTCGTTAAAGAATTAATGAATGAGACGGGTGAAATAAATTGGATGTCATTTTCAGCCAGAACAAGCATGTCATAGGAGAACACTGGATCCAAACAAAATGATGAAATGATGGAGTTTTTTTATTAGGGGGGTGGTGGTGAAAGATTGCTGTTGTAAGGTACCTCAGGATGAGCCTCAGTGTGATTTTGATAGGCCACATGCTTTTTCAGCCTCTTGTTTCTGTCTGGTCACAGTGGGCCATACAGCCATGCCCAACTAGACGCCCACATGCAAATCGTGTCAGTCTGCATGCGTTATACCATGCAGGCGGTGCAGTGCTGTTATCACTCAGAGCAGGGAGTCCTGCCTCAAACCGATCAGTCTGTCTGTGAATGTGTGTGAGATAGAAGCATCATCATACCAAGTAAATCAGGCTGGAGTGTATTGTCAGTTATTTTTGTCAGTGATTAATTTATATATATATATATGATTTATATATTTATATTTGTCAGTCATTTCTCAGTTAGCAGAATAATGTTTGAAATAAAGAGCAGGAAGAAGTGCTCCTGATCTCTCCTCTTCTCTCAGCAGTGCTGGAATTTAGTTTGTTTTCTAACAAAGTCAGTTTTTGAAGCTGTATGTTTTACAGCTTAAAAATATGCTTGCCAGAACTGCTTTGATGGATCTATATTTCTTTTTTTATTTTTTTTTTTACTGAAGTCATTGTAATTGACTCCTCTCGCAGTTGTGAATGTCTGTCTTGTATAAATAGAAGAGGCTATAGTCCTGTGCTCCAGATTTGCATTAATAAACAGGCTCCTCTGTTAAAATCTGGGTCCCTAGATCAAAAACAGATTCACTGCGAGGCGACCTCTGTTGACTCATGAATAAGAATTATAGCAACGTCCCTGTTTTTGCTAAATTCCCAGATTTGGGAGTTTGTAATCCGTTCTGTATGCCTCAGCAGGACAGCTGTTGGTTGCTTCATCCTCTCTCTCTCTTTTTTTTTTTTATGGATGTGTCACATGCATGGGACATCACATGACTTGGTTAATAGTACTGTAATGGCTGTGATGGCTAATTGTATGATGAAATCACTGGGGCTTTTTTTTTTGAGGGCCACTGATAATCCAGTGACACAAGGCCCTCTCCTGTTATTTTATGGACCGTCAGTGATGGATAGCTCCTGAATGTCTTCATGTGTGTGATTGTGTTTGGTCCTCATGAGCTCTTTCATGTTCCTGTCAGTTTTGCTTGTGTCTTTAGAGAGAGAACGTCTGGTCTCTTTATGCTTTTCTGTTTGAAACCCTCCTCAGACTCTCAGATCAATGGGAAGATCTTAGCAGTTAATGCATCAGTAAAGTTGGCTTACAGAAGAGGAAAGTGTTGCTCAAAGCAACATCAGTCATATTTAGATCTGTAAGACTTGTGTTGGCGCTCTGAAAGGAATAAAGGAAACATCGCTGTGAACCACAGGTTAGCTATAAGAGTCATTTTCTGGAATTTTTAGTTGAGCCGTTTTCTAATGGTTTAAGTGAGTAAGGGCCACCTGAAGAAGCTGCTGCCAGTTATTCCAGTGTTTCTGCCGATGTCAGCGTAGCTGTCGTCAGAGATGCTCATTACTGCAGGTCTCTGTAGTTGGTGAACAGGGTGAGCAGGTCGATCTGACTTGAGGAGGTGAGTTAGAGGAGGGTCAGACCAGTTATGGAGTTGATGATGATAACCAAGGCACAGGCCATAAATACCAGGAAATGGCCCTGGGTAATTACTGTGTGTTACAGCTAATTAACAGATGATGATGATTATTATCATTTTTGATCGGGCTAGTACTCACACTTTTTTTTTTTTTTTCTTTTTTTTTCAGCATAGCAACTGTAGTAGCAACATAACAACCACTTGGAACAGCATAGCAACCAACCATATTAACTGCTTTGCAACAGCATAACAACCCTATAATAACCATCTGGAATACTGTAGCAACTGCTTTGCCACTTGGAAAAGCTTAGAAACCCTATTACAACATGGCAACCGTTTGGAACAGAGTAGCAACCACCTGGCATTGCATAGTGACTGCTCAGATACCCCATAGTAATCACTTGGAGTAGCATAGCAGCTGCTTAGCAACAGTATAGCAGCCACTTGGTATATTCTGGTAAATACTTGAAATGGCATAGCAGTTTTTAACCGCTTAGTTATCTTGATGCTCATACTACTGAAATCACTTTTGTTTAATTGTTTTTACATAAATAATAATAATAATAATAATAATAATGATTACGTTTGCTAATGGCAAAGCAAAGTATGTTTAAACAAAGCTAAATGTTTCTTATTCACCAGCTTCTATTAAAACCTTTTATTCCTCCTTACTGCTTCTCCATTTAAGGTGAAACGAGTAACATGAACATCTGTTTTTCCTCTAAAAATTGTAAATAAATATAGGTTGGGAATGTGTATTTTAGTGGTTTTGTAGGGAAGTGGTTTCTCTCCTGTCACACTGAACATTTTTTTTATTATCAAGGTAGCTAAAGTCGCTAAATAGTTAAATTACTAGCATCCTATTGTTAACATGTAATTCAAGAAAATGTGATGTTGGTGTTCTTTCAAACATGTATCTTCAGAATGAATGAGAAGCACTGAACCCAAATCCATCACATTTACCAATCTCCTCTTCGTCCAATTAAAAAATATTACCATACGTCTGTGCAAAAGGGTAACTAGTGGTGGTGGGGTGAGGTCACCCAAATCCTGGGTAATGTAATTCAGCAGCTGGTTTCTTACTACTTACCTAAATGCTAAGTGAATGACGCAACTACCCAACTAGTTCAAACCAGCAGTTAGAGTAGACCGAATAATCCGGCATGTTTTAAAGTGTGCATCTGTGCAGCAATACACCGTTCTCCCGAACGGCAGCCTGCCCACTTCACCAAAGTGACATAGTGGCAGTGATGGAGATGCTGTTTTTCGCTTTTCAGGTCGGTGGAGCGTTACAGTGATATTGAAGCTGTTATTTAGGATAGGAATTCTACAAAGTGTTGCTTTGTAGAGTAGGAAAATAACAATGCTGAAGGGATCTTCTGGTGTTAGGCTTGCAGTGTGTAGTTATATATCTGTTATATGCTATGTTTTTTCAATATTCAGTGGTTTTTAGTGGACCTGTCTCATATGGTTGGCCAATAATGACAGCTGATATTAGTGACCTCCAGGTTTAGTGTAGGTAAAAAAAAAAAAAGGTCTGTGATTATTATTAGTAATGTAGGGTAGGGCTGGGCGATTTGGGAAATTCTTTATCACGATATTAAGACTTTTTTTTGCGATGCAAAAAAATATATTATTTTTTAATATAAAAAAATATATCTATATTTATCACAATACATATAATCACAAACTAAAAACATCAGTAGCGAAAGATTCCTAAACTGCTGTTCAGATTCTCTCCCGTACTGAATATTTTTTTTTTATTCAACATCTGCTGCACTAATTAAACCAGTCTAATTACGCTGTTAGTAATGAAACCTGCAGCTGATCAGTGTTTATTAAGCACTAACAGTATCCTCGATATGCTTAGAAAAACATATTATCACAAAATTATCACTATGATAAAATAGTGTCATATTGCCCAGCATATGTAGGGCATATGTCTAGGTACTTTTATGCACCTCCATGCATCATTTCAAATGGGTCCGGTCCTTTTTTTAAAAAAATATATAAATATTTTTTCATTTATTTATTTTTAAGTTTGCAGAGGTACAATGCTGACTACTAACTATTATGAGTTCCCAAACATAGCAAGAGAGAGTGGTCTAGGTGTTAACTAGCAGTGGTACTGAGCTTTCACTGGAGTGCAGTTTGGGATGGCCTGTGTGCAGTGAAAACCAGACCTGTTCTCAGGAATATTATAATGTGATGTGAATGCTCAAATCACCAGCCCTGACTGTACAGCCCTGTCACTGTGGGTTAGCTGAGGTTTAGCTGTTGTCACAGGAAGCAGTGTGTTGTTTTGAGGAACCTAGTGCTGACCATTTATCTTGGTAGATATTGTAGGTGTAGTTGGACTGCTTTTGTTGCTTTAACACTTTTACACTCTAAGCAATGAGGCTTCTATATAATATTGCAGAAGGGTTCTTTGACTTGGAGTGGAACCTTTTTGATGTTAAGCAGAACCCAATTTTAAAGGCTCTGTAAAGAACTTAGGAGGAACTTTTTAACCTGGCAAAGAATCTTTTTAAGGTCAAGTGTGAGACAGGGCTTTGTAGTAGTGACCACTACAGAAACTCTCCAAGATGACCTGGTCATGCATGGTCGGGTCACGTGTTCATTGTGCCTAGAGCGCTTGGTGTAATGCCCAATAAAGTTGTGTGAGGCTGTGTTTTTCAGGATTTGCGGATGTTTGCCTCTTTTAGCCGGAGGCTTCACTGATTAAAAGCCCCTACTGAGGGATGATCTGAGGACCTGAGTGGTTTCAGAGCAGCGCACTTTTTTTTTTTTTTGCTCTCAGGTTTCTTCAGAACACTGCCTCAAGCCTGCTCTGTCCTTTCCTGCTTTTGTCTGACTCTTCCTGCTCTGCTTTTCTACTTATCCCTCCCTCCTTGTCTCTCTGTCTCTCTTGCGCTCTCTGTCTCTCTTGCGCTCTCTGTCTCTCTTGCGCTCTCTGTCTCTCTTGCGCTCTCTGTCTCTCTTGCGCTCTCTGTCTCTCTTGCGCTCTCTTGCGCTCTCTGTCTCTCTTGCGCTCTCTGTCTCTCTTGCGCTCTCTCTGTCTCTCTTGCTCTCTCTGTCTCTCTTGCGCTCTCTTGCGCTCTCTCTGTCTCTCTTGCGCTCTCTCTGTCTCTCTTGCGCTCTCTCTGTCTCTCTTGCGCTCTCTCTGTCTCTCTTGCGCTCTCTCTGTCTCTCTTGCGCTCTCTCTGTCTCTCTTGCGCTCTCTGTCTGTCTCTCTTGCGCTCTCTGTCTGTCTCTCTTGCGCTCTCTGTCTGTCTCTCTTGCGCTCTCTGTCTGTCTCTCTTGCGCTCTCTGTCTGTCTCTCTTGCGCTCTCTGTCTCGCTCTCTTGCGCTCTCTCTGTCTCTCTTGCGCTCTCTCTGTCTCTCTCTGTCTCTCTTGCGCTCTCTGTCTCTCTTGCGCTCTCTGTCTCGCTCTCTGTCTCTCTTGCGCTGTCTCGCTCTCTTGCGCTCTCTGTCTCGCTCTCTTGCGCTCTCTGTCTCGCTCTCTTGCGCTCTCTGTCTCGCTCTCTGTCTCGCTCTCTTGCGCTCTCTGTCTCGCTCTCTTGCGCTCTCTGTCTCGCTCTCTGACTCTCTTGCGCTCTCTGACTCTCTTGCGCTCTCTGACTCTCTTGCGCTCTCTGACTCTCTTGCGCTCTCTGACTCTCTTGCGCTCTCTGACTCTCTTGCGCTCTCTGACTCTCTTGCGCTCTCTGTCTCTCTTGCGCTCTCTCTCGCTCTCTGTCTCTCTTGCGCTCTCTGTCTCTCTTGCGCTCTCTCTCGCTCTCTGTCTCTCTTGCGCTCTCTCTCGCTCTCTGTCTCTCTTGCGCTCTCTCTCGCTCTCTGTCTCGCTCTCTTGCGCTCTCTGTCTCGCTCTCTTGCGCTCTCTGTCTCTCGCGCTCTCTGTCTCTCTTGCGCTCTCTGTCTCGCTCTGTCTCTCTTGCGCTCTCTGTCTCGCTCTCTCTCTCTTGCGCTCTCTGTCTCTCTTGCGCTCTCTGTCTCTCTTGCGCTCTCTGTCTCGCTCTCTGGCGCTCTCTGTCTCGCTCTCTGGCGCTCTCTTTGTCTCTCTGGCGCTCTCTGTCTCGCTCTCTGGCGCTCTCTGTCTCGCTCTCTGTCTCTCTCTTTGTCTCTCTTGCGCTCTCTGTCTCTCTCTTTGTCTCTCTTGCGCTCTCTGTCTCTCTCTTTGTCTCTCTCTCACGCTCGGCCTGTCTCTCTTGCTCGCTGGCGTGTGCTGTTTGTCTCTCTCTCTTGCGTGTGTGCGCTCGGTGTCTCTTGCACAAAGCATCTTTATTTTTTATATCAATCTTGTCTTTCTCAAAGCAAATGTCAGTGTTTCCCCCCGTCTCTCTCTTTGAGTCTTTATCACCCTGGTTTTATCCGGCTGGTGTAATTCCTCCATCCTCGTATTAATTTGGCTTTCATGTAGCGATGCTTTGTTGTATAAGCCACACCACAGATGTTGAAGTGTCTGAATGGTCCTTATCTCTGAACTGTCTCTTGAGATGTTACTCCTCTCTCCAAATGACTCCCTGCTTTTAAGTGCAGATACTAAACTACTCTTTGGATGGGATTAGTTTTACACAGGGATGTGCTTTAATGTCATTTTACCACCGGCCGTCTGGAATGTTTATGACTGATTCACACAGGATAAGTCATGTTGGTATAAATTACAGAGATGAGAGTGGACCTAAGTGACCGGCAAAAAACACAGTGACTGTTTGAGAGATTGATGGTGAACCAGTCAGCTAGTGTTAAAATACTGGCTTATTACAGGCATTAATAAGCTGTTATTAAGTTACTGACTAAGAGTTTGATAAGCTATCTGAAGAGCATGCTACATTTTTCATAACTGAACTGCTTTGTCTCGTTTAGAAGGAGCTCCTCCCTGACAACAAAGCAGTACAGATTTTTAATTTGTAAAGCACATGAACATGATTTGGGGAATTTGCTGCTCGCTGCTGTCTTAAATTTGCCCAGTAGGGATGCTGTTGGCATAAAAGCAGCATGTGATATTTTTGTGATATCAGTAATCCTGAATTTTGAAACTATCATGTTATTTTTTTTAGACTTGGATGAGAGCAGCCTGCAGAATACTCTCTGCTGCTCACACGGAGAGCTGCAGAAATTTAATATAAAAATTTAGCCGTTTGAATTAATTGACAATCAGTTCATTTGGGTCATTTGTACAACCCAGCACTGGGTTTCTATAAAACATTGAAATCATTTTGAAAAACATTTTAGCCCGATTCTGATTAGTTGGCTCGAGACTGGATAGGGTGGAGTCATGTGACTACATGCACGGTATTAAGTTTTTAATCTACTGTGTTTGTATATTTACACACGGTGAGGAAAGTGGGAACAGAGTTTAAAAGGGTTTTAAAATCGAATTATTAGACATAAGCAAGATTAAGTTGATTAGAGCTTCTGAATGTCAGTTTTAAAGCATGGTCTGTTAATTGCTCAGCCCTAGTTTATAGTAATTTTATAGTAATAAGTTTATAGTAATGTTTTTTTTTTTCTTGAAATAAAACATATTTACTGGTTTCAACAAAGTCAGTTATGAAACATCTTTATTTTATAGAAGTTTAGTCACAGATTTCTGTCAGTTCTGACTTCTCGCTGCTGCTTGAGGAAAAGCTTTAACTAGACTTTGGTCTAGTTAGCTTCCTCAGAAGCTGTTAATTATTCTGAACTACTTCCTCAGTTACTGTTAATTAGTGCTGACAAACTATCGGCTGGGTGTCATAGTCAGCACTCCAACGGCTGGGCTACACAAAAACTATTTAAAAACTACCCACCAATCTGCAAATAACCCCGCAAAATGACTCACCCGGCTCAACCCAGCAGTTTAACAGTGTAGCTGCAGATCTCCTGCATCTCGGCCATAAATACTGTTTTAGTCAGTGTGTAAGAAGCAGAAACCACAAACTGCTGTTGAGCATCAGATGATCTCTTGATCTCTCTAATGATCTCTTATGGAGCTTTGCTGCTTCTACAACACCTTTTAATCCTTTATTCACATTATTTAACAAGAAAGCAGATATATATTTGAGAAATATGATTGATATATTATATTTGTGGTGTGTTTTGTAAGTCTGATATTACCAACCCACTCTTAAACTGCCTGCTTACGATTCCTATAAAACAGCTCACCTTATGTGAAGCAGCCAGGCATGTGGAACTCTGGGGAAGAAACGTGTTATAATGGAGAACGGCTCCGTGCCGTTTATTTCTTCAACCAGCTTTGCTTACACGATAAGCTAAAACTTAAAATGGAGTTAGCTGGCAGAAGTCAGGGGCACTTCCATGTGTACACAGTAGTATTTATACAGAAGTGCACGAGCCAATCCCATCAAGTTTCACTTAAATAAAGGATGAATTTTTTCCTGTATGTGCGTAATTGCTCAGAATCATGTTTATGTAGGCCTATACACCCTTCATACATCTGCCGCAGGCATTGACTGTAGTAATAAAAGGCATAATCGTGGTCATTGACTGCTGTTTCGAAACAGACAGTTAATGAGCTTGGGAACGATAGCAAGAGCGAGGCTTTCATCCGCTGTGCATTTCCCTTTGTTTATTGTGATTGCAGAGGATTCATCCCATTCGGCCGACATTGAGAACGTGCATGAAATGGTATGGAAGAAATGGATTGTGACAGCATTTTGTGCCATAACGCTTCGACTGTCCTAATTGATATTTGACACTCTGTGAAATCGTTCCCTTGGAAAATCAGCAGTTGGATGCCCGCATTCCATTCCTGGAGGTAGAAAATGGATGTTAAGTGATGCGAGATGTTGAAGCGACGGGTACGAGGGAACTTCTGTCGCTAGATTGAGCAAGAATGTTAACATATGGGTTAGGGTTCAGTCTACAGTATCACTTCTGTTTGGAAGGCACTTGAGAGGACTATGAACTCTGGGCACAACAGAGAACTGTCTGCATGCAAATAAGGCTGTACCAGTTACAGAATTTCCTTACTGTTGTCAGCTGTGTGTAAGATAACCATGGAAAATGTTAAACTGGGCTTCAGGAGAAGATGTAACACTCTTTAAATGTGTGCCACTGCATGGGGGAGGTTATGGTCAGGAAATGCCTTAAAATACATTATTTTCTCACAGAGGCTTGCTGGGTTTCTTGGGAGGTTGAGAGGTACCTACCTTCAGGCAAGACGTTACTGTGCCTTAATGTTCTTCCTTGAAAGAAAAAAAAAAAAACAACTCCCATTTTCATGTGCTCTTCAGTTGGAAAGGCCAATGGGAGTGTCCCTTAACTTTTAATAGTGTAAAACTGCTTACATTTGAATATAGCGTATCTTAAATCTGTCATTTGGATTCCTCAGACCAAACTCTAAAATTGTTACATTTTAGCTGGTTGTTGCCAAGGTTTTGTTGCATTTTTTTTTCATAGTCAAACTCGCACATCTGTGATAACGTTTGAAAATGTCCAGAGACTTGGTGTACTGCTGGTGTGTTGCTGGTGTTGTTTATTGCGCATATGTAGAAGTGCTGTGATCAGTGATCTGCATTCCTCTCAGGCAATGGAAATTTGTGTTTGCTGAATTGTAAAGGGAGAGGGAGTCTAAACTCCCAGGGCTACTAAGGCGTAAATTGCAGTGCTCCTCGAGGTGAGTCAAGGAAATTGGCTAGATCTTGTGGTATGAAAAACATGCCTCTCTTCTTTTCAGCTAAACATTGAAGGAACTGCTAAATACTTACTGGCATTAATTGCAATATTTTCTAGAAAGGGTGCTTTCATGTCTGCTTTTCTTTAGTGTGGCAGTTTGGTTATTTTTCTGCATCAAATTGTGATCTCAAATTTGGGTCTCTGAGCATTTTCACATTTGTGCTGAATAGTTGAGTACACACCCAGGACTGTGTGTATGCATTATATATTTACAAGTCAAGCCATAGCATTAAAATCACCCCTTTGTGCTGCCAAAACGGCTCTGACCGAACATGGCATGGTTTCTATAAGACCCCTGTCATGTGGTTTCTGGTAAAAGATCCATAAAGTCCTGTAAGTTGTGAGGTGGGGCTTCCAAAGATTGCATTATTGAGCCTGGGGCCCCTGGCCCTGTAACCAGTTTAGCAGTTGTCTTTTTCTGGTCCACTTTTGGTAGGTGCTGACCGCTGCATACTGATTACACCCCACAAGACCTGTCTGATGTTTTGAAGATGAACTGACTGTTCACTTGCTGTCTTATATATCCCACCCCTTGCCAGATGCCAGTCAATGTTTACTTCATCTGTCAGTGGTTTAGTTGTCATGACTGGTCATGTAGGTATGTAGGTTGGTATGTATGTATGTATGTAGGTATGTACTCACCCAGTCCTGTTTTTACATTGCTCTTCTTTCACAGAATGCTTTTGCAGAAACAACACTAGCAGTACCTCACCTGTTGTAAATGACCGGTTGTGCCTTGGATAGACATGCAAGAAAACATGTAAATAAGTGTCAAGTATTGCCTTGTCTACTTCACAAAAACGATCGGCTAAATATGTCAATATAAAACATTTGAGATTCACCTGTTTTGCTTCATAAAAGAGATTCAGTTGAGTTAAATAAAGTGTAGGCTTTGTTACATAACACCATGGCTTAACATGGTTCAGATTCTAACAGGAGCTGTAATCATTTCCATTCCTAGCATAAAGGTCTGACCATGTACCAATCTCTTGTGTTTCGGCCTTAGAAGGTTCAGAGACATTATGCTGTATTAATCATTTACCTAAATAGTTGTTTGCTGAAGGCCAAAGTAACATTTACCAAAAACAATGTAAAACCTGGTTTAAGATTGATTATCTATGATTTACCAGGTTCTGCACATTATCCTGACCGGCTTAACTGTTGTTTTCAGTGTTTTATGGGCCTCTGTGTTTTCATGATGGTGACAGTAAGTAAACTCTCCCTAAAGACCTGTTTCTTGAAAGATCTTGTAATCTGTCTGCAAACAGCTTTACTGAACTTTAATGAATGCTAATGCATTTCGCTCCAATGAAATAAGCTTGTTTACTCTGTCTGGCACACAATAAGTGACTGATGTCTTTTTTTTTTTCTTTTTCTTTTTTTTTTTGGGTGTGTACCGAAATGCTGTATGGGTTGCTATTATGAAGCGTTCCCATCGTCACTGCTCTGCGTTCAAAGCACATCCCACTTCCTTCTGCCAATTATGAGGCTTCAAAGTTATTCCAAGAGCATTGCTTTGATGTGCTCTTGCCAGGGGACAAGCTCCTTGTCCTCATCTGGAAAATCTTCCAGATTGTTTCTCAAGGTTAATCACTTCTTTTATGTTGGATTAAATATCTAGGAAATTAACACCAAGGACATGAGCCGTTACACACACACTTTTGATAAAGAGATCAAAGATGTTTTATTAAAATAGTTGATCAGGTTCGGATCACTTTGATCAGGCTAGGCATAGTTTAGCATGTTTATCAATCTTTTAGATCATCTCTGAAATTAATAAGTTAATGAAAGGGAGATTCTCCCATCTAGGGGCGTCTGACATTTTATAGCTGATCGCTAATTAAGAGTAGAAGAATGAATAACGAGCTGAAACAACCAGCCATGACTGGGTAGCATGCATATCTCTACCATGCATGAACCTTATGTATCTAAATTTCCCTTTTTTGACTTGGCCGTTGTTTTTTGCATTGAGTCAAATTTCTTGGATCATTAGAAATTATCCAAAATTACATTGACTAGATGAGAACTGCCAGTATCACAAGGACACTGTTAGAAAACGTAAACATGTACGCTAGCTTTTATTTATTTATTTTTATTTATTTTTTCCCCCTACGGTTCGAAAGTTCTTGCTGTATGACTAGCAGTGACGTTACCCCAATGCTATATCGATCTCTGGTATTGTACTGATTTATTATTAGACTATTAGTTGGGGTTGTGTGAAGTTATGTTATTTGGCTATTTTAATGCAGCCACCTCAAAATAATTTATGCCAAGAAGCAGTTTATGCTTTGTACTTCATTGTCATGGCATGATCATGCAGCTCACTAGCCTGGTCCCAAGCTTTCATATGTGAAGCATGTGCTTTTATTTAGTACTTTTAATAAGGTCTGAATTGCTATATGTATGTTATACTTTTACAGTGTTGTTTAGCAAATCCATCAGTATAACGCCGTGTTGATGATACACTTGAAGTGGATTCACATGATGTTGCTTATGCTGATGCACCTGTTTATTTAAATGACCCCTTTGTGCACGTTTGTAGACATTGGAAGAATTTGTTGAAGTGGTTTCATCATTGTATGATCTTAAAGGGGGGGGGGACCCCTGAGCGTATCTAGTTAATATTTTATAAATAATTTTTATTTGACATAAATGTGTGGGGTGTGGTGTTTTGTTACTGGTAAACATTTGGGATAGCTTACATTTTAGGTCAGACTTAAATACGTCATCTCATTGTCTTGCACTGACTTTGCTGTTTGTGACCCAGTTTTGCCTGTATGCTGCATATAAGGGGATAATGATATTCTTTAGCAAGGCCATGTTACACCCACTGCCATGCTGACTGCCATGCTGAAAAGCAGAGCTGTTCCCCATTTATGACCAATCTAGTTGCAAAGTATTGAATATTCTGCACCTTAAACTGCCTAAATTTAAGAACCCATTATCCTTACGACACAATTATTGGATTGAATAATTCAATAAATCAGCAAACACAAGTTTTACAGGTTTAAAAAAACAAAAAAACAAAACAAAACCCTGACCTACTAAGGTTGGGAGTGGTTACGGATATTCGGATCAGCCAATCAGATGCAAGTGCTGAAGCAGGCTGTGCAAGTTTTACAGGGATGCCCATCATGTGTTCATTAGCATATTCAGTCATGCCAAAAGTTGTCAGATAAGTCTGATTAGCAATTTTAAGCAGTAGTTTTTTTTTGTATGTGCAAGTCTTGCTAGATATTCAATATAACACTCTACTCTAGAATCCTACAGATACATTCTCTAGCACAGAATTGCTCCCTCTTTAACTTACTGGCATCAAAACTTTAAACCTACCTATATTTGTTAGCCTTTTTTATTTATTACTGGTTGTGTAAAGCCCTGTTTTTTTAAATGTGCTATAAGCATAATTTATACTTACTGAACTCTAGGAATTAGCACAGCTAACAGTTATGCATTAAGTTACAGTTTAACTTCAGCTTATTCCTAGGGCAACATGGAAAGCAGCAGTAAGCAAATGAAACTGTGACATGCAAATGGAAATGTGATGCAAATAAATTAATAGAAGAATGCGGAAATATTTCCTGGGTAGAAGATAAAGAACCTAGAGAGCATCCTCTAATAGAGTTAGTAACAGTGCAGCGCAAGTTAATTTCAGTTTCAGCTTTGTTTCCCCCCTTGTGTTCAGATGTTGCTCATATAGGCTTGTTTATTTATATTCTGACACGGTAAGACTCGCTGTTCTCTATGAAAAATGAACTAAGGTACATCACATACCCAAAAACAGAAGCTTAATCCTGAAGCTTAAATTTTGTCCTTAGTTTTGTTACTTTTAATAGGTAGTAGTAAATCACAGGCCCCACATCCACATCCATGTAGTTTGACTGGTGCTCAACTGTTGATAGATTTCAAGTTGTAGATTGTAAATTAGACTCAAGCTCTTTCCAGCTATTTAATATTTTTAGGCTTTTTTTTAGGCTTATTATCTAGAGCTGTTGGCATTCCGTTATTTGAAAAAGCTGTTTTGCCATGCTTAAAGGAGCCGAGTGTGCTGCTATAAGTACCTTGATAATGCTTGTGCACCGAAAAAACTTAATTCTTGGCTTTCATAGTGGACTGATTATTTTCCGACTTTCCATTTTTTCCGCCGACTGTGGATCAAACAGATTAGGCAATAAAAACAGCATTGACAAGCTGCTTAGGATCTGGCAGTGACATGTATTATAATAATGTAAAAATGTGCCTTTATTATCCTTATACTTATGCAGTGAACCTTTTTTTTTTTTTTTTTTTTTGGCAACTTGGTGGACCACAGTATTGAACCCACAACCCTGTGATCTGTAATCCAACGCAGCACTACTAACTGCTGATCCACCACTGCCCCCCACTGCCCTGTAATCTGGGGTCAGAGTGCAGAGGCAACAGTGGCAGCCAAGTGGACCATGACATTGAACCCACAACCCTGTGATATGTAATCACCCCCCCCCCCCCCCCCCCAAAAAAAAATAAAAATAAATAAAATCAGGGTAGCATACGAGCGTAGTTCTCCACTACCATCAATTATGCAATCGAGATTTCTGTATTGGCTAAGCCTCTGCCTAGACAAAAAAAAGCTTACGTCTTGTGTAGGAGTTGATTTCTAATGCTGTGCCCTTTCGAATCAGGACCTATGATTAATAGTACGTAGCCCTGTCAAACGCTCTCAATTAAGTTGAACCTTTCTCACTTTTGCTTCAGAGTTTGGTATGGCTGGATGGGAGGAATGTCGAATAATTAAGCTGGATCTTCTGGATCTTGCTTTTTAATAAGCCGGCCCGTCTCATACCTGTCTTATTACACTCCTTATGCCTGCTGCCAAGCTCTGAATCTCTCCTACGTGGAGAACTTCTAGGTATATGAGGAGACATTATGAAATTCAATAAACAGCCCCCTCCAACCCCCTTTTTCCGGAACTGTGCCATTAACAGCTTAGACCATTGCCCGAAGCGCCGTCCTGCTCTTTCTGCAGCTGTGGCTGTTCTAGCATGGTTATTGACCACATACTGCATTTTTAGTACGTAGCCCACACAGTCCGTGTTCAGTGAGTCAACCTTAGATCCTGTTCACAGAAAGTTCCAAAACTAGCATAGTCCTGTTTTCCATGGACTCCCACACTGTACGACTTCTCTAAAAGAAGCAGACTTTCACTCCTGAGGTCCGTTCTTAATTTAAGCACTGAAGTCTGCCTCCATCCACTCTGCGCTGTGCATTAATAACTGCTTCTCCAGCCTGATGCTGCTGGGTGGGACCTTTATCAAAGGCCTCCATGTATAGCCACGCAGTGTGAAATTGAGTTTTATGAAAACAGGAGCAGTGTTAAGAGATTGAGGGAGGAGTAAACGGAGCGCCTGGCATAGAGGTTAATCTGCTGAGGTGAGATTTCCAGCTCACCACTCCTACAAAGCGAGGGATGGGTGGTCACAAGCAAAGAAGTAGCATATGGCAGCAGTAACCTGGAAGTATGTATGTGTGTGTGTGAGTTTCAGCCCTCCTGTTACTCCCACTCCTGATGTTCTCAGAAGGCAGCGGGTTGCCAGATCACCACCTGAATGCTGCCATTTTCTCCTGGCTGTGAAAGGGTTGTGCTATCCGATTGGGTGGTCATTAATCTGAGGGCTGGCTGCCTAAAAACTAGCCAGACATGGCGCATGCTCCTCACTCGATCAGTTACCATGACAACAACTAAGACAGCTTTTTATTATTTGATTTCTTATTTTTGGAATTACAAAAAACGGTTACCAATATTATCTCAGGACTTAATGTAAATTTAGATATTCTACTTCTTCGGCACAAGTGAGACTTGTCTGTTGGAATGTATAGGTCATTGAATTGGGCCATATGGATGCCTTTCTGAATATGCTCTGAAAAGTTTAAGAGTTCAAGGACAGGCATCACAGTTGGTTTTTAAGTTTTACTGAATTAAAATAAGTAATTTTAAGATCATCTGTGAGAGCTGAAAACTCAAATTCCAGTGCTTCACAATTAAAGCAACACTATGTAGCATTTATACCTCAGAATAATGACTTTTAAACCACTGGAATTCAGGTGTTTCTTTATTGCTAGTCCAGGCTGCACTATGTAACTTTGCTGAAGCAGACAGGAAAACTGCATAACGCCTGTCACCTCTGTGTAAAATACTGTAATATTACTATCATGTCAGTCCACATGCTTCTTTCACTTTTATTGACTTGTACTTCACATCTTGTTTAGAGATGCATGTGTACAGCATATCCTTTAGTCGTGCTTCAGGGCACGAATTACACTTGCCGACTGTAGGAGAAGTCTAGGGGTGAGAAATGCCAATTCTTCATAAGGTTGCTTTAAATTCACCATGTTGAATGTTTAGGTGGACTAATTGAATTGAGGAAATGTAAAATGTGTGGATCTATTCTTTAGGGCCATAGTTTGGACCTCACAGTTTAGCATGAGTTTTGTACAACGGGGGAAGAAATGAACGAAACCCTCCAAATGCATAATATAACCCAGATTATTTTTTAAATTATTCATTTTTAAAAGACAGTCGTGCAGTGTTTGTTCCACCTAGTGTCGTCTAGCCTCCCTGTTGCAGTTAATTAAGCAGTGAAATGTAAATGTTGCGTGTGTAATGCACGTTTCTCTGTCAGATAATGGGTGGGGGGTAACTAAATAAATCTTCTGGCTAGTGGGAAGTATGAGGGTCGTAGTAAGCGGGTGGTAGCAAGTATGAGGGTCGTAGTAAGCGGGTGGTAGCACTCTGTAACAATCAGATTCTACTCGACTCTTCAGCAGTGAGGAGGTAGAAAATCCCTACATCTGCAGATTTTCAAGGTGGCTAGAGATTAGTTGACATGTGGAGGTGGTGAAGAGTCTGGAGGCCAAAGTCGGGCCCCTTATAAAGAATCTGTCCACATAACAAGTGGTGACTGCAGTCTTTTTTAAACCACTCGCCGTGTGGAGAGATGTGAAACTGCAATAGTCATGCCTGAATAGCCTGCTGGAGAAGGTTTAAGCTGGTTTACTTAGTTTACTTGGCTTAGTTCTAGACCAGCATTGCAAATACGGTTCCTTATGGATTCAAAAGCTGTTCTTCTATGGCTCTGCTCAAAGAACCATTTATAGCGGCTGAAATTTTGGTTAATTTAGTCAAGTTGGTCAAGCTGATAGACCAGCTATTCCATCAAACTCAAATATAAACATCTGCTGTGCTGGTATGTTTTTGTGTGGTTGACCAGCTTTTCAACTAGCTCAACCATCAAAGACTAGCTTAGACTATTTGAAACCAGCTACCAGCAAAAGCGGTTCTTTACAATGGTGGCTTAAGCTCTCAGTAAGATTTCATTGGTTTCACCATCAGTCATTTTTGAATGTATTTATTTTGTATTTTACATTTATTTATATAGTTTATGGTTCTCATGCCTGGCAGGGTGCCACATTAGACATCAGACTGATCAGCACATGTAGGCTTAGGTAGCTGCCTGCCTTCATTTGTCAAATTTGGAAACCAAATTCTGTGTTGGGAGGGGGGGGTTCTGTGTAGTGATTCATTGTTTGCCTTTTCAAAGCCTTTGTGATCTTCAATTCTTTGAAAGCTTGTTTTTGTGGCTGTGAATGGAAGCGGTCCAAGTCGACCAAACAGACACGAGCAGAGAGGAGGAGGAGGAGGAGAGCTTGGCAAAAGGGATGTCTGTCCTGATTATTGTGTCCCAATTACAGAAGATGCAAATGTCCTAACACTTAGCTAGAGATGGTCCCAGTCTGTTGTTTTCAGCTCTTGTAGAAACGGATTGCTCCTCGTTCTGAATGAATTGCAGACGTACATGTCAATGAATAGCTTTATCCTTAGTTGGACTGTCTTACCAATGATGACATGTCTTCTTTCCCCCCCCCTTCCTGCTCTCCCATCTCTCTTCTCTCTCTCAACTTGTAGGTTCAACTACAGATCAACTCATCACCTCAGTACTAATGGCTTTTATGAATTCCTCAACTGGTTTGATGAGAGGGCATGGTACCCACTTGGCAGGATCGTGGGAGGCACGGTAAGAATGCTGAAATTCAAATTCTCCTGTTCTTACGTTGTGCTGTTGTTTATCTCGTTGTTCATCTCTGTCTTCCTCTCATCCTCATGTGTACGAGACCTTTCACACGCTACTCTGACTCTGGGTAGACGTTATCAGACTGTGACGGGGCGGTTTCTTATTGAACTCCATCTAGATAGATTTAGCTGAGATGTTCTTGAGGCCATAACCGATCATATTTTGGTGAAGAGGTGAAAAAGTCATAGATACATGTTCTTTGTGAGACATGGAATAAAGTCTCTGTTGCTGTTGGGCTTGATCTCAGATGGCAGTACTCTCGATAAAAGCACAGAAATTGTTTGCTTTTAAAAAACATGAGTATGTCTTGGAGGTTTCATTGATTTTGCACTTTAGAGATTCAATAGTCTTGTATTCTTTTGTTATACCTGGTAAAGAACCACATCAGATATTGGGATGCTCCGCTGATGCCATGAGTTCCATACACATTGCATTCATTTTCCAACCAATTGCCTCTCTTGCTACTGTTCATGCCTGCGTACGCAACATATTTAGCGGAATAAGCTTCTGTTTATGCCTGTCTGTGACCTGGCATCAAAGCTCAAGAATGGCTGCCTGCTTCAGCCCACTCTCTGCCCATCCAGCCAGAAACTCCCCGGCCGCGTTAGAGAGGATGAAGGATCAGCTGCAGTTTGCAGACACAACAGAGAAAACGCAGTCTTTAGAACTCTTTCAGAAGGCATATTTAGGACTCCCTCAGTACGGCTAAGCCTTTGACTTGACACGCTCCCCACCACCACCACCCCCTCCCTCTCGGGTAGCGGTGTTCACATCCAGAGCATGACGTTAGTATAGTACGGCTAAGCTAACGAGCTGGCCCTCTCGGCTATGGCAGGCTTTGATAGCTCTCTGCAGTGAGCTTTTTCACTGCTTGACAGCTCGTGTGGGAGCTGTAGGGGGCTGGAGCAGACAGAGCCAAGCATCTGCTGCTGTGGACAGTTAGAGCAGACGTTATATGGCTATTCATTTGCAGCAGGGCTTGCAGGCTGCAAGGCTGAGGATAAAGAGGAGGGCTGTAGGAACAGATAAGAAAGGCATCGCGCTCATGCTTTCTCTCCTTTTGTTGTTCGTTCTTTGTCTGTGCTACAATTCTGTAATAAAGTCTTGCAGATGCTTTAGCTATTTTATTTATTTTGTCAATGTCCTGCCAATGATGAGTGATTTTTGCAGCATTTCTATTTGTCCGTCATGACAAATATTTGACGTTTATATAGATGATTTTTTATTATTATTTTTTTTTTTATAAATCTACTGAGATCTTCTTTAATGTGACATGGAGACCTGTACTTCCTACCCATATTACCTTACCTGTAAGTTAATATGGATAGGACATGCCTTTTATATTACAGCACATTGTGTTAAATTGTGCATAAATTATTCATTTCAAAATTGTTCAAATAATTGAACAAATCTGCAAAATATGTATAAAGTTGAGCTTAAAAAAGCTGTTATAAAGCCGCATGGACCTGTACTCATTCTAAAGAGTGAAGTCTAACAAATGTGTAAGACCAGTAGGAGCACATACAACTACAGGTTTAAGGTTAAAAAAAACAAAACTCTTGTTTGTCTTGTTTCTAAACATCTGTCTATTCTGTATTCTGCCGAATAGGTGCTGCACTGTTAATGGCGTGGGTTCAAAAGCTCCATTTAAAAAAAAAAAATTTTTTTTATTTATTTCTTTATTTATATTAATATATATATGAATACTCACAAGCTCCACTAAGGAATGCATTGTAGTGTACGATCTTACTGAATTAAGGTTTTATGGTCCTGTGCTTGTAATTGCCTGTAATTGGCAGAGAACAAAGCTTCTTATCATTTATAGTCCTCTTCTACAAGATGTTTTTTTTTTAAACGTGAATCTGCTGTATGCAAGTTAATACCTTGTCCCTAGTTGTGACCACATGTAAAAAGGCATTGGATTTTAGGTTTCTAAATATAAAGTTACTTACATGCTGATCATGTAAGCAACTGAAAATGTCCTGCTTATGATGGAGATTTCTAACGCTATTATTTAAATCTCTAGCCAGTATTGAAGATGTGCAGTTTATCTACTACACTTACTACGCTTTTTTTTAACTTTACGTAACTTTACATGCTAGTAAACTCCCTAGTGGCTGAAAATTCAGTTCCACTGCATCTCTAGCTCCACCTCAATTGATGATGGATTTTGGGTGGTGGGTAGTGAACTACTAAAATGTTAACACTCTAACTAGTCGTGGCTGCTTTGTACCCTACCAGTGTCTTATGAAACCATGCCTTATTATGCTCGTTATTGAGGGTGGAGGTGCTCTTTAAGATGTCAAAATATGTGATTGTCCACAAAACCTCTAGTACCCCTCTGTGTGTGTGTGTGTGTGTGTGTGTGTGTGTGTGTGTGTGTGTGTGTGTGTGTGTGTGTGTGTGTGTGTGCTCTTTTGGGCTAGATTTGTTAAAGGATTGAGTCTAATTCATGCTATTTTCCCCCTTGGATATCCTGTATTTTCCGATACTGATATTGGTCCAGTATCAACACTCACCCATAATTATATGCCATCTCTAGCCCACAGTCCTTTCGGTCGTTGATTCTGAGAATAGTTAACCTTTTTTTAAATGCTTGTACTCGTTCCTGATCTTTTGTTCTCTGCCCCTCTCAGGTGTATCCCGGACTGATGGTGACAGCAGGTTTAATCCACTACCTGTTGAACCTGCTCCATGTGACCGTGCACATCCGCGACGTGTGCGTGTTCCTGGCTCCAATCTTTAGCGGCCTGACTGCCATCTCTACCTTCCTGCTGACACGAGAGCTGTGGAATCAGGGGGCTGGGCTGCTTGCCGCGTGCTTCATCGCTATAGTGCCCGGTTACATCTCCCGCTCTGTCGCTGGCTCCTTTGACAATGAGGGCATCGCTATCTTTGCCCTGCAGTTCACCTACTACCTCTGGGTAAGCTGGAGTAAAAGCACTTCTGCACGCACACTTGCTGCATTTCCACCTCCCCCCCAACCCCCACCACTCTTCTCAATCTAGGTTCGGCTTACTCTTCTCCCTCATGTTTTTTTACAGATTCTTTAACCTCTTAATAAAGTGGATAATAACCTTTTTTGCCAAAAGCATATTTGACCTTTTAAGTGTGATGAAGCACTATATTACCAGAGTAATAACCAAACCCTCATCACTCCTGTCATCTGAACTCTCTTTTATGGGCCACGTTGTTCATAATGATGAATAAACTGATGACATACATTGGAAGTGTTTCTATTCAGTCTTAGAACTGCTAAAATGCTCTGCTATCCTACATGTCTAGCCCATGCAGTATTGTCTGGATAAATGGAACTGTTGCTGTGGAAGTAGCTCTTCGATCATGATCTAGATGCAGTTATATAATTAGCTGGCGTTATATAAATGTTTAAAAAAGGTAGGAAATGAAACTAAATAGCAGGAAGCAGGCTGCATGGGACTAAATAGCAGGTTACAAAGTGTCATTGCCCAGAACCACCTAAACACTCGGCTCAAAACAAATTGAAAACAATCAGTACAGCCTCTGACAGCAAAATTCTATTTTACTATCTCTTTTCTTCTTTGTACGTTCTCCATCGTGGTGACATTAAAATTGTTTGGCAAAATCCAACAGAATATGGTTTGGGGCAGTTGGCTCAGTGTCTGACTACTCTGGACCTCATACTTGTTTTGTTATTAATGGAGGACGTTTGTGACCGTGCACATTCATCTTGTGTGCTGCTTTGTTTAAAGAGGGTGTGATCACTTGAATCTGACACCCCTAAATGAACAAATTCTAAATGATAGTCTTCAGGCTTCTTTGTGCCTCTAAACGTTCAGTGAATGAGCTGCTGCCACTTATTCGAGAGACTTTCTGCTGAGCCACACACACAAGACTAATCGCAACCAGTAATCTCTTAATCTCACAGTAAAATGCTGTGGTGACTAAATGAAACAGGAATCAGCTAACGAGACTAAAGCCTGAGTTACATGCATTGTCTTGCCTTATTGACCCATTGTACTGTGGATATAGTGAATCCTCTTTTCAGCTAGGAAGCAAAGATGACCATTTTACTGGCGAGATTGGTGTTGGTTTGGGTTAATGAGCCGTTCTATTTGAGGCTGAATAAAATCTGTTGCCTTTGTCTCATAATTGCTGCTCTCTTAGGCCACGTTCACGCAGTGGTTTTGATGTTTTGATTTAATATGTGAAAAAAATGGCTGCATTTGGATTGCTGGTTTGATGTGGGTGGAGATCGATGGGAGTGTAGAAATTCAGTCAAACTTGAAGGCTTTTAAGCAAAAACTGTGAGCTGTGGCTGACATTTTCATCAAAGGCAGCAATAAAGATGTTAGTTTTAATCAAACCAGTTTGGAGCTGAATTATCTGTAACTGGATTATCTAAATCTGTGTGTCAGCTGAGAGTTTTCCCTGCATTTAGTTTAAAATGACTACGTGACTGACCTAAACCTCTTCTATCAGCTATCATGGTGAACTAGGCTCAGTCAAAGCGAATCCACTTGCTGTGAATTCTGGTGCAGTGTTTTACTGTGGTTCGTGGTGTATGCTAGCTCTGCTGTGCTCTGCTCTGCTACAGCTCTGCTGTACTCACTGTACTGGGCTGAGTAATGTAGTCTCAAGGAGTATTCGGTCAGTGGTGGTAAAGGTCTTCACTCTGCTTCCTCCAGGAGGCAGAGTTAGTTTTCAAAGCAGATATCAACACTGGCTTTAATGGGTTCTGCACCCGTGAGTAAGGTCCATATTGCCATCCATCGCTGGAATGAGGAACTGCAACTCCTTCTAACCTTAAATATTTTGCATATTTAGAAAAATATGCAATATATGGATCACGTGATCTCAGGATCGGCTCACTTATTGCAGCTATTGCCACTCAAATGATGTTTTGACACATGTTCTAAAAATGTTCTACACACAAAAAAAAGATAAAACCCACACCAGCAGAACCTTATGTACTATTGTCAATTGTTAGACATGCCAGCAGTGGTCATGATTGTTCTGTTGTAGTTAAGCTGGTCCTCTCTCTTTCAGGTGAAGTCTGTTAAGACTGGCTCAGTCTTCTGGACCATTGGCTGCTGCCTCTCCTACTTCTATATGGTAAGTGTTTAAGCTTTAATGAACCCCAGAGTTTTACATTCATTAATTTGGCATCCAACTGCTACTTCGGTTGGCAGTGCATTTCATTAGACCACCAGAAGAGGGGAAGGGAGAGAGAAAAGAAGGTTCCTGCTCACATTTAGTAGCGTGTGCGCGTACTGCAGTCTGTGCTGGTATGCATTTGGGGATTTTGAGCATTACATGATTGTGAGTTGGGTATTGTAGCTCATAATTGTCTCATTGCCCAGGTGGTAGATGTGCGTGTGTTCTCCCTCTGATCTCATTTAGAAAATATGTAAAGTAAATAAATGAGCAAACAGCACCATCCATCACGCAGGACTCAGGAGGGCCACACAGACCAGTGGCATTAATGAACATGAGCCGCTTGAGCCCTAAGAGCCTTCCCTCTGAAGAAAGGCAGTGCTCATTAATAACAGTGACCTGCTGTCCTGCCCAAGTGTTCCTATTGTCTCCAACTTTCCAAACACGTTCAGCACAGAATGACCATCCGCACCTTCATTCCCAGAATGGCCCAGCCAGGAGTTCATGCATGCTTAAAAATAAAGATGCTTCATGGTTCTTTCAGCAATGCCACTTTTGGTTAATAAAGGTCTTGAAAGTCTAAAGAACCATTGTTTTATTTGATATTTAAAGTTATTTACCCGAAGAGGTTCTTCTGACATTGCTTAAAGTCGGCACAGGCATCTGTTAGCTGGTGTGGCAGAGCTGGGGAGCCCAGCGCCTTCCTCAGAGCCTGTTGGCTGCCTTGCAGTGCCGCATTGGTGATAGTTCAAAAAGAGTTTGGGTAAGGTGAGTGAGTGAGTGAGTGAGTGAGTGAGTGAGTGAGTGAGTGAGTGAGTGAGTGAGTGAGTGAGTGAGTGAGTGAGTGAGTGAGTGAGTGAGTGAGTGAGTGAGTGAGTGAGTGAGTGAGTGAGTGAGTGAGTGAGTGAGTGAGTGAGTGAGTGAGTGAGTGAGTGAGTGAGTGAGTGAGTGAGTGAGTGAGTGAGTGAGTGAGTGAGTGAGTGAGTGAGTGAGTGAGTGAGTGAGTGAGTGAGTGAGTGAGTGAGTGAGTGAGTGAGTGAGTGAGTGAGTGAGTGAGTGAGTGAGTGAGTGAGTGAGTGAGTGAGTGAGTGAGTGAGTGAGTGAGTGAGTGAGTGAGTGAGTGAGTGAGTGAGTGAGTGAGTGAGTGAGTGAGTGAGTGAGTGAGTGAGTGAGTGAGTGAGTGAGTGAGTGAGTGAGTGAGTGAGTGAGTGAGTGAGTGAGTGAGTGAGTGAGTGAGTGAGTGAGTGAGTGAGTGAGTGAGTGAGTGAGTGAGTGAGTGAGTGAGTGAGTGAGTGAGTGAGTGAGTGAGTGAGTGAGTGAGTGAGTGAGTGAGTGAGTGAGTGAGTGAGTGAGTGAGTGAGTGAGTGAGTGAGTGAGTGAGTGAGTGAGTGAGTGAGTGAGTGAGTGAGTGAGTGAGTGAGTGAAATACATGGGGTTAAAGAGTAAATGCTTTTTTTAATGTATTTTTTTTATTTATTTATTAATTGATTGATTGTGTGTGTGTTCCAGGTGTCTGCATGGGGAGGCTATGTCTTCATCATCAACCTGATCCCTCTACATGTGTTTGTGCTGCTCCTCATGCAGCGTTACAGCAGAAGGCTTTATATTGGTGAGTCAACGCCCTCCATGAGTGTGTTGGAGTTTGCCCTGAATGAGACACACACACACACTACCGCCTACACACACCTCGCACCAACACTGCTTTCAGTCTTCGCTTCTGTTTCTTCTCTTAATGAGTATACCTGCTTTATTTTCACCCCCCCCCTCCCCAAGCACACCTGTGAATACAGAGCGCTGGGCTTCGTGTTGTTCTCCACGCGTTCTCTGCAGCGTTTTGTGTTTTACCAGGGGCTGCCCAGCAGGGACAGCCACATTTAGCAGAGATGGCACTCTTTAATGGCAAATTTATTCCACCTACTCCTCTCTGCCTCTCACAACCAATCAGACAAACTCTGCCTGATCTGAGGCCTGCTGCAGCTTTCATGTGGAAAACAAAGCTCCCTAATCCACATCCTTACCGAGTCTTTACCAGCAAAACGCATTCCTAACTGCTTCAATTAGGACTTGTGCTAGCGTGAATAACAATGCAGCCTGGGCTTTAACGCTATCCCCCCAACAGCGGGGGGTGCGTGAGCTTTTCTGAACTACAAACCTTCATTTTTATTTTTTGATGGATTGCATGGGTTTGAGGTAAGTGAATAATTGAAGGTTGTGTGCATGTGTGTGGGGCCTGCAGCGCTTCTCTGATGGAGGAGCAGGACCCCAATGCTCCACACTGCTAATTCTGTTAAGACTTTTATTAGCCCTCTCCTCAGGGCTCCTTGGAGCAGTGGCCCAGCTGCTGCTGCCGGAAATGGGCCCTGTGATGGATGCTGGGTATTAACTCCATCCAGAACTGCTCCAAAACGCTGGTTCCTACAGCACAGGTGCTACATCTAGTTCCCAGTAGAAAATCGCTCACACATCCCCACTGTTTGGATTGCAAATTACTGATTTGATTAAAGAGCATCTCAATGGCTCTGAGTTCAGAGCAGATAGTCTAAAGGTGCTAACTAACTGTTTGCATTTGGACAGTATCAGAGATGATCATATGCTCTGTGTTTTTGGTGATGACCCACCCCTTTTCCACCAGTTTACGCTGTTTCCTGGGCTCTTAAAGAAATGTCTGTGACTACTCAAATTGGGAGACTGTATAATCTCCAATGAGACCGCCAAGCCACATCTGTATGGCGTGTTGAATGCCCTGTTTTCTGATCTACGCAGCCCACAAGAAACGGACTGGGTTGTCTTATTTCACAGCTTGGGGGTTAGTAGGCACTCCAGATAACCACATGTATGTGCACAAGCACCGAAACTGTGAGCTCTTCATAATATGCCCCCTAATCATCGGTACTGTGGCAGAAATTCCACTCTTCTGCTTCAAGGTCCGTGTTACTGTTGCTCTTAGAAAATACATCACGCATTGCTTTGCCCCTGATCTTGACCTGAATGTGTGAACACCATCATTTATAGTTGAAGTTGAGTGCTATGTTCTACAAGGAGCTACTGTAAATTGTGATTTTCAGCACAACCAGATTCGTTGTGTGTGCGCTTGTGTGTTTCAGTTATTTATTTTTTAGTTTTTAATGTAATAGAATAGATAGTGAATCTGTTCTTTGCCTAGTATTGTTTACAGTTTACATATAAAATGAATAGTTGGCATTCATATTACGCTAATGTTAGTGCAAAACTGCCCCTTAAAAATAAATATATTCCTATCATGCTTGTCAAGGCCTCCATGCTCATCAAGGCCTCCCAGGAATGAGTTTAGTATTTCAGACTGAGACAAGGAATCTAAGGGGATGAGAGGCTTCTCTTTGACCTCTCCTTTCTTGAAACTGGTTTTGGATGGTGCTATTGATGGCTAAGCGTCGCACAGCAAAGAGTTTCCATGTGGGCGTCTATCTGTAGCTATGTTGGAACAGAGAAAGCAGGGTATATTTCTTGTCAGTGTAGCAGCTGTTAGGATGAAGGTGGTCTTGTTTAGCTATAATGGATTCAAATCAAATGCTGACAGCTGGAGCAGCCAAAACTCCACTCAATCACTCCCTGCTCCCTGTCCAATCACCCGCCCAACTCAGCTTCACCATTCTATTTCTCTCTACACATGCATACAAGTAGGTGCTCACAAAGAGTGATGAGGGGAGAAAGCGCCATCTACCCACCCAGAGAGAGTATGGCCGGTTGTGCTCTCTCGGACTCCGGCTGCTCATAGGAGAGCAGCATGGCTCGTCTTTCAAACTCGCAATCCCCCGGGGCCAAAGTGGCAGCACATTAGACTGCTGAGCCGCTCTGAGCCCATACCCATACTTTCGATAGGCGTCTAACCCACCCCCGTCACCACCTGTCTCTTGAAGGAATCTACCACAGCTTTCAGATAGACTCGCTTGCCTCCAAAACAACAGTGAGGTTTCAACAGTGACTTCAGTTGATCCCACAGCATCTAGACATCATCATCAGCCAGGAAAAACGTATGGCTTGATAGCGGGAGTTGTGTTATTTGGGTCTCATCTAGGCATATGATGGCTGTGCATTTTTCGTCCTTTTCATCAGGTCTTCATTCTGTCACAGATGAGCTCAGAATTGTTTCATTATGCATTGGCCTCCTGAAGTGATCTGGAGAAATGACTTTGCTCCTCTTCTCCGAGCTTCTCAGCAAATTATTCATATTTGCTTAATTATGAGCTATTTTCTCACTCTAACAGTGTGATTCAAAAAGAAGTTCTGGGTGGTCGAGAGGGATTTTGCCTGCTCATGGTGTCGCACATCTTAAAGGAATGATTGAAATATAGCCTGAGAGACTACTCCTCGGACTAGAGAATCTAAACAGTCCTGTATGTAGTTCTGCAGATGTAAGACAGATTTGTGTTTGAGTCTCTGTTTGATATTGATGCGCCCCCCCCCTCTCTTCCTGAGCCCTGGCTCTGGTGGGAGCAGCACAGCTCAGTTTATAGATGATTCAGAGTGTGCTGATGCCCTGCCTCCCTGCACAGGGCCAGCTTGGCTCACTCTCATTTGCTCAGCTCACTGCTGCTGCTTCCTGCTCTCACCCTGCAATAAAATGAAGATCAAACGCTAAATTGGAATGGGATGGATAACCTCACTTCACCAGTCAGTCAATAAGTCATAGAGGGATGTGTGTGTGTGTGTGTGTGTGTGTGTGTGTGTGTGTGTGTGTGTGTGTGTGTGTGTGTGTGTGTGTGTGTGTGTGTGTGTGTGTGTGTGTGTGTGCGCGCGCGGAGAGAGAGAGTTTGTAACCTTGTGCCCCTTTTTTCTCGCTCTTTTTCAGCCTACAGCACATTTTATATAGTGGGTTTGGTGTTGTCCATGCAGATCCCATTTGTGGGATTCCAGCCTATAAGGACAAGTGAGCACATGGCTGCAGCAGGTAAGACTGGTTCTCTCCACAGTTCCTGTTAGACTGCTAGAAGTTGCCTTTCCACACTGTTTGCCAACTTTGAATCCATGGAGAAAACAACAACAGCCAATAACAAAAAGAACTATGATCTGCAGAAGGGAACATGCAATAGTTCTTGGTCACACCTGGAGCTGTTGAGCCATATCTTTGCGTTTCTCTCTCTTTGCAGGTGTGTTTGCACTGCTGCAGGCCTATGCCTTCTTGCAGTATCTCAAGGACAGGCTGACGAAGCAGGAGTTTCAGACGCTCTTCTTCCTCGGAGTATCTCTGGCTGCGGGAGCGGTCTTCCTTACAGTTATTTATCTGACCTACACAGGTGAGACTTCAGCACAGCACCACACATATCTGCCACCCACGCCCCACGCCTCCACCCTCCCACCATAGATAAATCCACCCCATAGATTCACACATTCTCATGCATAAGATCTACTCCATCCTCTCAGATCATGCCAGTCATTCTTAACCTACATACACAGAGAGCGTTTGATCCTGTCCTCTCAGCATTGCTCTTCCTGCATGTGTATACATAGCACTTCTGTTCCCCAACCTCAGCAGCCGTTCATTAATCATGCCATCCCTGCAACAAGCCTCTGAGATCTCATTAGGGCAATCCTTTCTTTTCTCTGTGTTGCGTTTACACTGATCGCAGCCTTGCGGTAGAAATTAATTGAAAGAGCGCTGGATATAGGCAAGGTATTAGCCTGTTGGAAGGGGTCCAAGCTCCTTAGCTTCTTGGATGCTGCCTAGGAGTTAGGTGGTTTTCTGTGTGGTGTTCATCTTCCTGTTGGGTTTTGTGTTTTCAGGCTACATTGCGCCATGGAGTGGCCGGTTTTACTCGCTGTGGGACACAGGGTAAGTGCTTGCTGCAGATTCACTTAGTTTCTTCCACTTGTTCTCAGTGTGTGTGTGCACAACAGGCCTGCACAACATGGATGCATTTCCGTAGTGCAAATGTGTTGCTGGATGTTGCATTTCATAACTGGCCTGCATTATTATTCTTTTATTTATTTTAAGTTCACACACTAATCTGGATTATCTGGAGTTTTAGTCACAGCACACACATTTGTGACTTTGTCGGAATCATTTGCAAACACTGGTTCATCTGTTAAGCAGGTTTCTGATTATAGAAATCTTTTGTGTGGGTTTTGGCAAAGGCAAATCTCGGCATACAGGTTTTTCTTCCATATTAAGGCAGGGGTGATAGGACTAAGAAACCCCGATCTTGATATGCTTAAGAGAAATGTCAGTATACAGCGCAATATGACACATGCTGTTTAATAAATACAAAATATCTAAGTACCGTATTGTTTACAGTAATATACATAATGTTGCACTCTTTCTGGTATTTCTCTGGCTTAGCAAACAGCACTGGATTATGTTGTTTGTGATGGTGAAATAGTAATGTTGCTGCTACCTTTAATTTGATATTAAATTTATGGCAAATTTTGCGCAAGACTGTACGCCGTTGAGCCTCATCCCTCCATGAACTAAACCATTTCCACGCAGACAATTAAATCACATACAGATTGTAACCTGCATAGCAGGTGTGATGATATGAATGTGGTCATTTTTATAATATGTTATGTAGAATAGTTTTAGGATATATTGCCCATCATATCTTTATAGAAATAGCACAGAATTGCAAAGACTGAATTTTGCAGGGTCGCTATTTGCAAGATCGCTGCAAGATTCCTTTTGAGTTATGATCGGGGTGATGAGCGTGCTAAAACTTATGTTGACATTGGAAATTTGTCTGCAACAGTGAAATTGCTTGAAAAGTAATTTGGTGTAAAGCCAGCATAATCTGATGATTAACACTGCATAATTACATAGTATTTTGTACCAAATCGTCCTGGATATTCATGGTATTATAGGTTTTGTAGTGACTTATAACTTCTATGCGCTATAAGCTGTTGCTACTACTTCCTGGGGGGAATGTAGGACATTTTGTAAATTCTAAATCACTGAAAAGAAACAAAGGTTGGTCTATTTCCCCTCTGGAATAAGACTAACAAGCTTGTACCTAACAGTGAGGTCCAAACTGCGGTGTGAACCGAACCTTGACTTCTGTGTTACCTAATCTTCTGAACGCTCACTGATTATTGCTTAATTATGTTATACCAGTATTATCATACATAAACCCATTAAATATATATTTGCTTGCCTAAAGTCTTGTCCTTTTTGCCCTGGAAATGTTCCAGCTGTCAAAAATTCATGAATCTGTAACATCCCTATGCAGCAGTCTTTGCAGGGGTGAGGGAGGAATGGGCAGTGCTGTCGAATCCTCACAGTGCAGAATCAGCCTTCTGCACTGCAGTCAGGGGAGAGGGAGAGAAGGTCATGCCAAAAGATAATGATCAGAGTGACGCTCGACCAAAGTGAGAAAGGCATTAGCAGTTCTGCTGGTGTGCTTCTGCTAACAGTTGGACATTGTATAAGCCAGCGAGGAAATATGGGACTGGTCGACTGTGGACATCGCAATAACAGTTTTCCACCCCTTCACTTTATTAGACGCACTGTTCATATTGTCCAAGAAACAGAAACTCTGTTGTTTCACTTGGTGAGTTTGCCTAGCTCTTTAAGCCAAGTTTCCACTCCTTCTCCCTGAGGATTACGACTTCTCGGCTAAGCGTTTGATACATTAAGGCAGTCTGACGTTGAAATGCTCACCTCTGTGTTAAGACGGAGGCTTTGTTCTTCAAAGAGCTCAGTTTCTTATGTATTGCATGTATGATTTTGCTGCTGCAGAATTGGGACTGAGGGCAAAGAAGACACATTGTGTGGTAGTGCAGCCTGCTCTTACTTTTTGTGTGCACTTTGTGTACTGGTAGTTTTTTTTATATCATCTTCTTTATGATCTCTGTATGCTTCAGATATGCCAAGATCCACATTCCCATTATCGCCTCTGTCTCGGAACACCAGCCCACTACCTGGGTTTCCTTCTTCTTTGACCTGCACATCTTGGTGTGCACCTTCCCTGCAGGACTCTGGTTCTGCATCAAGAACATCAATGATGAACGGGTTTTCGGTGAGAGCTCTGCACATCTACATCAACTGTCCAACAGGATATTTGGGGCTGAATCCCCAGCGGTTCATTTCTGCAGTCCAAACTCCGTATTGTGACAATTTCAGAAGACACACACACACACACACACAGCAGAGAGTTTGTATTGCCTGCACTGCTTGTATTGATCCAGCCTGTTTACCTGTAAAAATTCAGACCCTTTACTTGCAGGCCATTGCATCAGCAGACAGGGCACAGGCCAGATCATAAAAAAGCAGCTTCAGCCCTGTCTATTGTTTTGACCCTAGAGCAAAGTGTATCTTGACAACTTGTGGAAAGTTTGTTGTAATGCACACCGAAAGGTGCATATGTCTCCTACAAATCCATTTAATTAGGTGCACTTTCTGTGTTATTCTGAGCAGGTTTTATCCTGACATCATTTTGTAGCAAATACATTAATTGTAGGAGGAAATTCATCCTATTGTTATGTTTTTACCTGTGGGATTAGTAGTCATGGCCCCATGTTTAGCTTCACATCTTTTAAGATCTCTGATATTCTGATCTGAAATTCACTGCTCTGTTTTCTTTGCCGCCCTCTAGTGGCACTGTATGCTATCAGTGCTGTGTACTTCGCTGGAGTGATGGTGCGTCTCATGCTGACCTTGACCCCAGTGGTGTGCATGCTGTCGGCCATCGCTTTCTCCAGCGTGTTCGAGCACTATCTGGGCGACGACATGAAGAAGGAGAACCCGCCCGCAGAGGACAGCAGCGACGAGGATGACAAGAGAAACTCAGGAAATCTCTATGACAAGGTAACAAGTGTGAAGGTGGATAAGACCCTCTATTACACATTTAGACTTCAGCCTGTTTACAAGTGGGAATGCAGTGATGGGAGTTTGTGGGATAATTGCTGTAGTCATGGCGGTAGGTGACTTATTTTATTTTATGTAATATTTGTATGAAGTACAAGGAGGCTTTTGCCTAACAGTAGCATTATGCTATATCTTGCTGGCTTTACATAATGTTTCCTGCTGTATTGTTTGTATGACCTCATGGGTTACAAATCTCATAGACACAAGAACATGTGTAACATATTACACCTACACAGTAATCTCATGTTTTATGTTATAATTATTGGACGGACAATAAGCCCTTCCCGTTTATCAGGCAGTATAAAAGCTATTGAGATCAAGCACTTCTTCTGTTTACAGTCTTTCTTTTACTCATACGCCAGATTTCATTTGTGCTTGTGTGTGAATGTGTGCTTATTGCAGGCAGGGAAAGTGCGCAAGCACGTGTCTGAGCAGGACCGACAGGAGGAAGGCCTTGGGCCCAACATTAAGAGCATAGTGACCATGCTAATGCTGATGTTGCTGATGATGTTTGCTGTGCACTGCACCTGGGTGACCAGCAACGCCTACTCCAGCCCCAGTGTAGTGCTGGCATCATATAACCACGACGGGTAAGAAGAGAACACCCAGTCTCATGTGTCTACATATGCTCTACACTCTCACAAGCACACAGGGTACACACACACATGCACACGTGAGGAGCACGATACAAGCTGATACATTTGTTTTGACCCCTCTTGAGCAGGTCAAGGAACATTCTGGATGATTTCCGGGAGGCGTATTACTGGCTGAGGCAGAACACAGATGAGCACGCGCGGGTCATGTCTTGGTGGGACTACGGCTATCAGATAGCGGGCATGGCTAACAGAACTACGCTAGTGGACAACAACACCTGGAACAACAGTCACATAGCTCTGGTGAGTATAAACATCACTTACATCACTGGGTAAAACTGGGAACACTTAGCCACAACTAGATATTAGTTCGTCCCTGCTGATTTTTTTTTTATATTAGGAATTGGATTATTATAAGGAATTGGACAGATCACTGGTTAACAGTGGGAAAAGAAACAACAGCAATTTAAAAATAATAAATAAATAAAAATCCTGAAATGAACATGAGGCTGTAGGTGTGAAAGTATTTCTGTTAAGAGGCAAAAGCAAACGGTTCAGCAGCACACGGAGAGATGCATTTGAATGTTTTTGTGCAAAACTAGCTGAGAGGACTTGGCAGGTGTTTTGTGTTGGATGAGTTTCAGTTAACAGAGCTAATGAGAACACTGCAGCAGACCGGTACAGTAAGATGCTGGTAAGGGTGCTCGCCATCTTACACAAGGTGATATTTTCTCAGTGAGTGCCGTGCCAACGTGCTGGTTAGCTAGAGTAGTTACAGTTGCTCCATCTCTGACACCCCTAAGGTAAATGAATGCATGTGCTTAATTGCAATTGTGCAAAACTGCCATTTTTAATTCTTGTTAAAACAAGATCCAAATTGACCTGTATGTTTTCAAAATCCTCCTATGGGAAAACATAACCATACAAGTGGCAGCATTCAAATACTGAAATTACTGTGTGCTAACAGTACATAACCACCCATGGCTATCCCTAATTAGCATTTTTTGTCACATCAGATTATTAATTTAAGAAACCGAATGCTGAATCGCATTGCAAAAGCTGTGTATTTCCAGAATGCCAGAATTTTTACAAAAGGAGAAAAAAAACCTTGCCAACTTTCAATTGAAGTCATATATATATATATATATATATATATATATATATATATATATATATATATATATATATATATATATATATAAAAACTTGTTTCAAGTCATTCTATAGCATTTCTTTGGGTCCATTCATCATGATGTTAGAAAGTGAAAATGGCAAAAGTAAAGATACAAGCATGCTTTTTGGAATGGACAGTGATTTATTTAAGCATCCTTTTGTACTTTCATATCTAAATTCATTGATTAAATCTTGCCTGGATATTTGGATCTTAAGATTTCTATAGTCTGACACCTGCTGGTGAAGCAGGGAATCACGGTGGAAGATTTAGGAAGATTTTGCTGTTTAATAAATCTAACATTCCATGGAGTTAAGCAGGGACAAGTTAAACAGATGATAAAGTGCTTGGAATGAATCAACAGTTTAACTAAAGGAAATGTCTAGGAAATTGTGCACTTAAGGTGCATTCTCATCACCCAGTAGTTCCCTGTAAAGTGCACTACACAGGGAATTTGGAGTGAATGAGTGAAAATGTTCAGTTTCAAGGGAACTTAAACCACTACTCACTATGCAGTTTAATCACCACGCAGGAAGCCGACACTAAACACCATCATTCGTTATCCAGTCGTTGCGGGTCTTGTGTTGAAACAGCTGGCTCGAGACAAACCTGTTTTATTAGCATAAATCCCATTTATTCCCATATCACATTCATATGATGCATGGGTTCATCAGTTTGCTAGTTACCTTAGAAAGCAGAGGAGCGATACAAGGGCACTGCTTAGGCACCCTGTGGAGTTGAAGGTGGCTTTGGAGTATTCCTTCAAGTGTAGCAGGTATCTTGAGATGTCTCAATTTCAGCCATGCCTCAGTAGTGCCATCTTGTGGGGTGTAGAGCTCATCACTACAATCTCTTTACATTGCAGGTGGGCAAGGCCATGTCCTCCAATGAGAGCGCAGCATATGAGATTATGAAATCCCTGGATGTGGACTATGTCCTCATCATTTTTGGAGGAGTGATCGGGTATTCGGGAGACGACATTAACAAGTTCCTGTGGATGGTGCGCATTGCAGAGGGGGAGCATCCTAAGGACATCCGGGTAGGTTTGCAGATTTGTGTGTCGGCCATGAGTGGGATGCTTGGGATGTGATGAGACAGCCGCATCGTTTATTGATGTGTAGCTCTGTACGTACCGGTTGAAAGTCAACTTTCTCAGGCTTTCATACATCACTGCAGGTTTAAAAATGAGACGTGCGTTTGTGTTCTCCAGGAGAGTGACTACTTCACTCCTCAGGGAGAGTTCAGAGTGGATAAGGCCGGCTCTCCTACCCTGCTCAACTGTCTCATGTACAAGATGTCTTACTACCGCTTTGGGGAGATGCAAGTGAGTAGAGCAACAGAAATATGTACTCTGCCTTTTCCCCTCCCACCTTATCTGTAATGCTCCGTCTCCTTTGCAGCTGGACTTCCGCACCCCGCCCGGGTTTGACCGGACGCGGAACGCAGAAATTGGCAACAAGGACATTCGGTTGAAGCACCTAGAGGAGGCGTTCACCTCCGAGCACTGGCTGGTGCGCATCTACAGAGTGAAGAAGCAGGAGAACCGGCAGGCTCTGGACCACAAGCTCCGCAACGTTGCGGCCAAACAGAAGTACACCTCAAAAAAGGTGCGGAACTCCCATGTCCTCGTTAACTTCATTTCTTTGTCTTATTATTAATATTTAACCATTTAAAACTAATACTAAAGTGTGGTGTTTGTGCTTAAACTTTTCTCCACTTTTCTCCTGATTTGCAGACGGCCAAGAGGAAGCGTGGATACGTTAAAAACAAACTAGTGCTGAAAAAAGGCAAGAAACTGAATAAGAAGTCAGTTTAGGTGTTAAACGGAAAAGGTGAAATGGCTAACGAGGCAAAAAAAAAAAGACAATGACAAATGCAACCAGTAATCCACCAATCAAAAAGAAGAGCAAACAAGTCGTCTGGCGTCCGACCACCTGAAAGTATTTGATTGGAGGCTTTGATGCTGTGATTGCCATGACGATGCGGAGGCTATGTGATCTGACTGAGGGGGTTGGAGGAGAGGGCCTGGACAGGGATCTCTGTTGGTTTTAATCTGATGATTCTGGACTTTTTGGTTTTTGTGTTTTTGTTTTTCTTCTTTTGTACTTGAATGTGTCGGTAAGGCAGTTCAGCTGTCCTGTCCGTTGAGATGGCAACCCTGTTTTTGTGGTAAAGTCTAACCTAATCCACCACAACGGTAAGATAAGATGAAGTGATTAAGCTGCGCAAACCTTGGAGCAGTAGCACCAAAGAGATCCCTCTGTTGTGTGTTTTTTTTTTTTTTTGTTTGTTTTGTTTTAATTAGTTTTTTGTTATTTTTTCCAGAGCCTGTTCTAACTTGTTACTTTTTGATAAAAAAAAAATGAATAAAAGCTATGGAGTACGAGGGCTGTGGAGTGGTCTGCAGTACTGAGGGCCAAAACCCCTCCTACCTGTTTCACAGAATGCAGTGAGGTCTTTGTGACTTTGAATGTGTGAATCTCAACACAGCAGGCATTGCAAAGGACTGAGTCATTAGTAATATGATTATTATTGTGGTGACTTTCAAATATACAATTTTTCTGTTTTTTGTTTTGTTTGTTTTTATTGTTTAAGACGTTTATGCAATAATTCTGAAAAAACGGAAATGCCTGTTTTTGTTTCCCCTATTTTAACTGTTACTTTTCTTTTTCTTTCTTTTTCTCCACCATCTCTTGTCCAGTGGTCCTGCTGCTTGGTTTCAGCAGTGCCCCAGGTGAAGTGAATGCTGTAGATAGACTGTTGGGTACAGGATGTTCTCCCTCCCCCTCTTTGTCTGTCTGCTGTGTTGGGCCTTATAGGAATCTGTTCTCCCCTCACCCCCCTCCCTCCTCCTCCTCCTCTCAGTTTTAATTTTCTAATGACTGTCTCTCTTTGCCTGTCAGGAGCGAGTGAGACTTGTGTTAGTTGTAGGGTTTTATAAGATGCTGCATTACTAGCCTGAATGCACTTTGGCTTAGTTCACCTTCAAGTGGATCCACTACTGAGTAGCATGCGGGTGAAGAGTGCGTATACTTAGTGACGAGCTTTCTGTTCTGTTCTCTTTCTGTTTAGAGTGACGAGTTTGCATCTCTTTCACGTCGGTTTAATTTCTCTCTTTCTCTGCAGGTGGACGGTCATAGTTTTGTTTGGGTCTTTTTTTTGTTGTTGTTTCCTTTCCTCAGTGCACTGCTTTTGCTTCATCTCTTTTTGTGTGATTTGAGAGGGAGGTTCTAGTCATTTTTGAGGAAGATGCTGACTCATCCTAACAGCCATTTGCCTAACATCATATCTATTATTTCGTACTTAATGGACTCTAAAGGTATTTATTTATAAGAACAAGTAGAGAGGGGTCTAGAGAGAGAGGGGGGGGGGGGCAGCATCTCATCAAGAAATGAAGAAAAGGTGTCTCTGTCTAAATTTGGGGTTTCTTCCACAAATTGTAAAAAAAATAAATAAAAAAAAAAGTAAGTAAGGAAGGAAGGATGCTAATGTCAGAATGAGCAATGCCTTTGTGATTAAAAGAGTAAATGAAAGGTTCTGCCTTATCTCTGCGGACCACGTTTGCACTTTTTTCCCCCTCCCCTCATCTGTTTACCTCCCCTGCTTCAGTCCGAGGCTCTGGCCATTTAAAGATACACGTCAGTTTCATAATAAAATGATACATGTGTTTTAAGTTACGTTCTCGTTCCCCATGGATCTGTAGTAGCACCTTTACAGTAGAGTCAGCCACACCCACCCACTGCAGAAGCAAAGATCAAATCACTGGAAATTGTGTTGCAAATGACGTGGTGTTTTGAGGGTCCCCACATGTCCTGCAAAACCTAGCGTTAGACACTTGTTTTCCAGTGATGGGAAAAAGGAGAACACTGCTAAAATGCGCTGGAAATATTAGTGAGGTCCTGGAGAACTTGAGCTCTTGAGCAACTGAGATAATATACATATTTTAGCTACTGATGCCATGTTGACTGTGAAGCAGTACGGTCATGTGGACGGACACATCTTGTTTGTTTAATATTAATTAATAATGGAAGTGTAATTGAACTTGCTCATTAGAACCATTTGCTATGAATAAATAGATCACTGTTCAGCATGTTTCACCCTTATGTTGGCAAAAGTTTATTTAAGAAATTTTTTTTTTTAAATTGCAGCATATCCATCCAGGCCTGGATTTGCCAGTAGTGTAAGATGCTATTTGGCACATTTATCACTAATGAGTGGAGCACAGAAAAACGATAGTCATGTCTGTAAGGGAAATGCTAAAGTATTTATTTATAAATAAATAAATATATATTTATATTTAGAAACAAACTGTTCTTTTAATTACCATCAATTGAACAATCCCTCTTCTTTAATGAACAACTACATTAAAAGGGAAAGCAAGCAAACATGGATAAACCAGTCTACTAAGTATAGATGTAAGACTTTTCACTCAACTTTGTGAATTGGGCCTCGGACGTTTCTGGCTACACACTGATGTCCATGGACCACTGGTTCTTCAGTAATTTAGCTGGATTAGGTCGAGTTTAACTGCCTTTAACTTGATCAGATAATCTCTCGTTTCACTCCCGGTTTGGGTGTTTTCACTAATAAACGCAGCCCTACTGCCGTCTGTTTTGCCACTCTGACTAAAGGGGGCGTGTCCCAGCGAGAATATGATGTCAGTACACAAACTCTATTGAGGGATTGTTAATTAAAGTCTCTAAATCTAATTTCTCTACTTTGATCATTAAGGGGCTCCATACTAGTACTTAAGACTTGACTGTCCATGTCCAAGAGCGGCCCTAATACCACTGTCTATAAACCTAGTTTATAAATATGTTTATTGCGCTCACTGTAGGTTTAGAACTTCTAGAAAGTGTCCTGATCAAGGTGAAAACACTACAAATAATTTTTATTTTATATATATATATATATATATATATATATATATATATATATATATATATATATATATATATATATATATATATATATATATATATATAATATGATGGTTTATGAAAAGCAGGCCATATGTGTCCACTAGGTGGCAGCACAAGACCCAGCTGATTTATGGCATATTTTCTGCTGCATGTTTGAAAGATGAAGCACTTCATTTGCGACCCTTGTGTCTGTTACATTTAATAATACTAGCATTTCTTAACTGCATTTAATTAAATGTATTTATGCAGCATAACATTCATCAAAGCCATCCTTCAGGTTTCCTTGTTCATTTTTGCGAGAGTCACTGCTACTGATTAGCCTGTAAAGGATAATCCAACCTGGCTCATTCATTCACACACAATATTCTATTCCCAAAAGATGCCTAATCAGTCAATCCTTCAATCAGATACATGCAGCAGTGGCTGGAAAATATGTAGTGTGACTTTTACACATTTCTTTATTTTAAACTGGAACACATACTGTAGTGTGGGAGAATCTTCTCCCTGCTTGTTTACAGTGGAATCAACATGTTGCATAGGTTCTTGACTAGTGGACAAAGTGTTTGGTCTAAGCTCCTGATGCTTCTCAAAATACAGACCGTACAACATCCATATACCATCTCTGGAAGTTAACAGATCCATAGTATAGTAATTTATAGAATGTGCCCTAACTTTATGCTCCTCATCCAAACATGCGCGCAAAAGTGCTCCTTCATTCACGCAAGGGGAGCCATTCGCCTGGACTTTCTAGACTCCTTCCCCATCTACACAGAGAATAACACAAACAGTGGTCAGGGGTCCAGTGTCGGGATGGAATCCTTAGATTCGGTCCTCATCTAAGACACTACTTAAACATTCAGTCTCTTGGATGCATTAAGCAGGATGGTAAATCTCTGCTCAGCAGTAGCAGTCAGACCCAGGTGTAATGTCACATGGCAATTCTCAGACTAAACTAACCCATTTTGTTAAAGCATGGATGATTAAAAAAAAAAAAAAAAGTCACATGATACATATTTGGCTGAAATATGACCAAAATATTTAAACTAAGCATTGTGACACTGGTCGATTGGCTCTTTTAAATGATGTGTGTTTGTGCACACAGTTACATAATCCCCTACACAGTTTGCAGCTTGCCTCAAAACTGTCCCTGTAATTTCTGTGACCAGAACATATCAAGAAAGCATTGAGGGGAACCTCGAGCTGCAGAAGAACATGTACTGTATACCGGCCAGCTGAAGAACACATACATGAGTGAGTGACTGATTCCCAAGAGGCCAGAAACATGTTCTCCGTCTGCATGACAGCAGTCTAAAGACTGAAGCAGTAATGCATGCAGTGCAGCCAGTCTGATGGCTCTGGGATATGTGGGAATGCTTTTAAATTCCAGCCTTCCTCATGGCTTGGAACTCACTTTAAAGCAGAGATGTACAGTAACGACGTTGAACTACTTCACTACTGTACCTCAGTACTAAAACGCTGTATCTGGTCTCTGCTGGAGTATTATTATTTTTCTCCTACTTCTACTTTTTTACTTCACTTCATATTTTGGATGAGTTTAAAACTTTTACTCCAGTATATTTTTTTGTGCTGCATCGTTAAAATTATACAAAAATGGTATGAATAATTTGAAACACAGATTATCACCACTGGGGTGCCGAGTCGGCCTCCCGAAAGATTGTGAAGTAACGGCCTTCAAAAATTCACCGTCAAATTTGAAGAATCATATCATGGGAAGTTACTAAAAATAATACACAAATGGCACACCAGCTTGAGCCATCAGTAATCACTAACTAGCTAAGCTAACTAGCTCACCAAGCCACGGTTTATATGACTACATAACACAATACTTGAACTTTTACTTTCAGTACTTAAGTAGTAAATTGTCTAATAAACTTTTTGCAATACTTAAGTACAAAATATGTTGAATACTTTAGTACTTCCACTGAAGTACGGTGCTTCTACACAAACGCTTCTACTCCTACTCCATTCACTGTTTTGAAGAAGCATTTGTACGTTTACTCAAGTCTGGGTCTCTAGTACTTCATATATGTCTGCTTTAAAGTGACTACCTATGCCTGTAGCACAAGACTGAACAGCCACACAATGCTTTAGAAGAGGCTATACTCAATTTACAGTGACAAGCTAAAGTTTGAGAATATGTCTGTTATTGTGAATAGTTAAGTAAGTAGAAAATAAACTAATCTCCATTAAACATAAACTATAATAACATTAAATATGAAACGATCTACAGTCAAAATTTAATGCAAAATTAGTGTATTATTTTTGTTTTGTACAATTTTAAAGTAAAAAGAAAATCAGGACAGTAGTACC
This sequence comes from Salminus brasiliensis, assembly GCF_030463535.1. Classification (NCBI taxonomy): domain Eukaryota; kingdom Metazoa; phylum Chordata; class Actinopteri; order Characiformes; family Bryconidae; genus Salminus; species Salminus brasiliensis. The sequence goes on from NC_132882.1 coordinate 22,058,870, forward strand.
ATGCAAAGGTTTGGACACCCCAAGTGATTCGAGATCTCAGGCCTTAATTATCTTGTTATGGCTATGGCTTGTTCCCAAGCCACAGCTGGTGTGAATTGTAAAGTTTTGTAAATACTTCAACCTTGTCCAAACAATAAGCTGTCATAGGCTAATCTAAGCAGCTGACTAGCACTCTGGACATGAAAATAACCGATACCGAGCATGAGCAATTTCCCCAGTTTGTAGTGTAATTAGGAACTGCTGGAACGCTGGAAGGCCAGTCAAAAAAAAAAAAAAAAAAAAAAAAAGACCTTCAGGAAGATTTAGCACAGATTTAGTCTGGAGTGGTGGTGCACTATTCTACTGTGCAGCAACACCTGCGCAAACAGGACCTTCATGGAAGAGTCATCAGAACATTCAGCCCCTGACGTTTAAAATGAAGATCTAGACCAGCCTAATGCATGCTGGAAACAAGTGGATTGTGGACTGATGAAGTTAGAATAGATTTGGTTGCAATGAGCAAATTGTCACTATCCAATGAAAAACATTTATCTTCAAAATGCTGACTTTACAGGAGAAGTGTTATTAACTTTGGAAGTAAATGTAAAATTCCCCCTCAAGTAATTTAGAGCATTTCTATTGGTCCACTCATCCAAACATTTTTACACAGTGTACAGAGCAGCTTCAGGGTTCAGTGGTGAAAACTAAAAACGGACAAAAATAGATACATGGTTGTCATTGGACAGCATTGACATTGACATTGCTATATATATATATATATATATATAAATAATGTATTCCTGTAACTGTAAAAGATGGAAATAAAAAAATAATTTATTGAAAATAATAAAATCTTTAACTTTATTGGAAATCATACATTTACTTAAGATTCAAAATTTGACTGGAGTGCCCAAACATTTGCATGCCACTGTGTGTGTGTGTGTGTGTGTGTGTGTGTATACATATATGTAAGTTTTCACTATTCTGAATATATAACCATTATCTCTTTAATTGCTGGTAGGTATCAGATAAAACAACAAACAAGAGAGAAGAGAGTTCACTAAAAACCGGGATTTTACAGTGACTGAAATCAGAGAACACCACTGACTCTTTCAGACTCTGTACCACAGTTGTTAGCACAGATACTTTAAAAGCTACATGATTCCTTTACTATCCCACTTCTCACTACATAAGCAAAAATATCTGTTAAGCCAAAAGGTCCTGATTCAATACTGTATTTAATGTGCCCTTGCCAACGTCTATTTGGCCCCCTTGCAGAGGACAGTGAGGAGCGGATTATTCAACGGCATACGCTCACCCTCAGCTAGGTTGGCATCAGTGTGCTAATTAGTTAGCCACACCAACATTCCAATGCAAAAGGTTTATGAGACGTCTGAACATAATGCAGAAAACAAAAACTTGTGAATTAAAGCTGGCTGTGAGCTTTGGTTTAGAAACTGTGGCGTCTCAACTGCTTTGTTCTTGTCAGCCATGTAGCCTTTAGCCTGCAAACTAGGATGCTAGCAGAGTAAGGTCATTAAGCTGTGTCAGCAAATATGGTAGTCTGCAACTTAAAGCCCAGCGAGTCGAATAGTATGGTTTTGAAATATTCAGTATATGACAGGGCAACAGCGCATGCTGCTATGATTTTCAAGTTCTGCTGCTAAAGTTGACATTGGTGTTCACTGACCCCTCACCCTCTGAGGGCTCATCTAACGAACTCCACTTCAGCAGTAATGGACCAGCCCTTAAGATGGTGCTGGGGGGGTCATGGGGGGAAATGGGGAAGTCAAGTGGATGAGTGCTTGTTAAAACTAGCACTGAAACGGGACCTATTACAATTTGGTGAAGTAGCTCATCAGGGCTGTGTTTTCCCCCCAAAAGCCTTTCAGGGTGTCCACTGTGCTACAGCTTTGGAACACCAAACCCTAACCTATGAGGAAGCACACACGAATGAGCAAACATCAAATCAGAGCAAAAGTAACAATACAAAGTGGTTTCCCATTGTAATATCTGGCATCCACATGTAAATTCTTCCAGCAGAAGGGCAGAAGAGCATCCTGGAGCACCAGACAGGACGTCAGGTCTTTTGGTAGCTGTTGAGCCGGGCTACTCCATTCTTGGGTCTTTGGGTAGGGCTGGGCTTGGTAAATCCACTCCATTATTATTTGTTTTTGGGGGTTTTTTTTGGCACCTTTAACTCTCTGGTAGAAACAGTCAGCCTCTGCCCCAGTGCAGTCCGGCTCCACGTGTTCCATTGGCTGGCCAGTGCTCTTTCCCCATGGCTCCACTTCTCTGTGGGCTGGCCTCTGTGATGGACAGGTAGCCTATGGTTTGATTTCCTCAGCAGTTCGTCTTCCACAGAGGATTGTGGTACACCCAGCCTTCTCCCTGCACATGTAAGCACACATATTTTTTTGTAAAAAAATAAATTATTCATATTTTGTTTACCAGAGAAAAAAGCTAATTTATTTTGTAGATTGTAGATTAGCATGCAATGTGCTAGCAGTGGAAGCTTGGGGATTTGTTCTGAGATGAGCACGGCTAAACTAATAGCCATACAAATGCTCCACTGAGACAGACGGAGATATTATTGTGCTCCTTGACTTGTCTGCTCCCTCCACTCTATTATTATTATTGCTCTGTCTGACAAAGTGAGTAGGCGAAAGAGAAAGAAATCTTGATGGAACTGCTACTGTCTTGACAAACTATTCACCCTCAGGGCCCCAGCCTTCGTGCCGGAGAGAAAATGAAGTGAGAGGATTTAGCGAGACAGTTTTTGAATGGTACCAAGATGTCTCACCTCTTTGATGAAGTACTTGGGTTTCCAGGGAGTATTCGTGGCTGCTCTTTGCTTCCCCTCGCTGCGCTGCCTTTCCTCCAGCTGGTGCTTGTGCTCTGTAGCCACGTCAATGTCTCCCGTCTTCAGCGCCGCGGTCACGTGCTGCCACAGCCTCCTGCCAGTCATAACCGCAGGAGAAAGATATGGCCTATGTTAATTATATAATGATATGGCCTTAATTCACGTTTACCGGGCAGCTTGTGAAGACATCACAGGCTGTTATTAGCAACACATTACTCATTCTACACTCATCGTCCACCAACCATATAAGAGAGAATTAGAGTTTTACCTAGTTCTTAAATGGTCAGGACCCCACAGGACCACCACAGAGCAGGTATTATTTGGGTGGTGGGTCATTCTCAGCACTGCAGTGACACTGACATGATGGCGAGGCATTAGTAGTGTATGTTGCACTGGTACGAGTGGATCAGACACAGCAGTGCTGCTGGAGTTTTTACACACCTCAGCATCACTGCTGGACTGAGAGTAGTTCACTGACCAGAAACGTCCAGCCAACTACGTCCAGTGGGCAGCGTCCTGTGACCACGGACTACAGGATAACCAACCCAAACTGTGCAGCAAAATATGAGCTTCTTTCTCTGACTGGACTATGTGTGACAGTAAACACTAAATACTAACAGCACAGTAAACACTAACAGCACTGCAGCGTCTGATCCACTCGTACAGAGAATGATGCACCACCCAAACAATAGCTGCTCTGTGGTGGTCCAGTGGCGTCCTGACCATTGAAGATCAGCGTGTAAGGAGGTTAACAAAGTATGCACAGAAACAGATGGACTGCAGTCTGTAATTCTACAACCACAAAGTGCTCCTATATGGTAAGTGAATGTATTGTACGAATGTGTCACACAACAAAAATTGACACACTGTTATCTACACATCACTGTGTCGCACAGCCTCTCGTGGCGTCCTGCTTTATTAGAGTAGAACATTTTTTGAAAGGCAGCCTGGTGCTCAGGGCCAAATCAATACAAAAAGCCTGTGCATTAGGAGCAGCTCCATTCAGCTCATGTCTCTTTGTTGTGTGCTGTGGCAGGGATGACATGTGTCAGAGGGGAATGGAAAAGCAGACCTTTCTGAACTGCGCTCTCCCTGCACAAAACCAGCTTAGTGCTTAGTGCCTCTGTATCCTCTTTTGATTGCATTAGGCTGCGATGCTAATGCCAGTCTGATAGCGTTACACTGCTCTGATGTGCCTCTGCTCTGCCTATTTGCCCAGCCATGGGTCTGGCTCTCAGTCTGCAGTAAGCAGCATTAGGCTTATTAAGCGAGTGCACCAGAGAAGCAGAGTAGTGTGAGGGTACCCATGTTGCATAAGAGGTCCACTGGGGATGGACAGGAGAAGAGTGTTATATTTTAAATACACAGTTCTGCTCCTAAAAGCTCGCCACCAATCCACCCAGCCACTGTGTGTGAAATGAGAAGAATTCCCAGCAAATCCCACTCACAGCTATGATCTTTGCTGAGAGTGATTCAGTTCGGCGCAAAGTTTGTATCACAGCCATCTAGGCCATGATCAAAATCAGGAACAGCTGGGGAAAAAAAGCTTTTGAAATATATCAGTCTGGAAAGGAGTCATATTTCCTCAGGAAAACCGGCAAACCTTAACAGGAGTCGCAGACCTGACAAAATGTCCTCAATAGTGCAGCAGTTAATCATCCAGGAAGTCTCCTAAGCGTCCAGGAAAACATCCAAAGAACTGCAGATCTCTCTCTGGCCTCAGCTAATTACAGTGTTTATGACTCCACAGAAAAAAAGAATGGAAACATGCATGCTGGTCTCACATTTGCAAATGAACACTTGGACAAACCTTAAACAATATTCTATGGACAGATTTCTCTGAAGTGTATGATCAGTCATTTTATGTATGCCATAATGCAAGACTTGAAACAATTCCAAATTAGGGTCACCACACCAACATTCAAACATGGTGGTGGTAGTGCGATGTTGTGGAGATGATTTGATGCCTGGACCAGAACAACTTGCTATTATTGAAAGAATCATGGATTCTGATTTTTAGAAGACATTTATTATGCATAATGCAGCAATGCAGAAATGTCAAAAAGATTCTGTGGTAGGGTTAGTTGCAGCTGATGCTACTGAAGGTCCTGCCACAAGTTTTTCATGTTAAGTTTAAACACTTTCCTCACTCTGTTGATCTGAACGTGCACTTCTTAAAGAAAGAATACAGTCAAATTGAGAATATTTAATACTGTATTCTACATTAGCTTACCGTGACTCATATTGGCTCTGTTTTTCTAGGGGGCGGATCTTCTTCTTAATCACTGGCAGCTTAGATGTGTCAATCACTTTGGTTTCTCCGCTGCTGTAGGTAAACTCAAGGGTACCGTTCCACTCCCCTTGGGCCTTGCACACAATGGTGCTGGTGGGGTTGTGCTTGACCTCGGCTGTCACCCTGTTGGAGACAACACAGTGCAACATGAACCTAAAGGAGAGGCTGGAAACACAGAGTTCATTTTGGTGTGCCTATGCCTTTAAACAATTTGGGACAGCCCATACGATAATGTCATGTCTTTGGAAGCTTCTGATAGCAACATCTAAGTTATTGGCAACATCTAAGTTATTTAAAGACATACCTGTGAATGTATTTTTGGGCACACCTGAAATTACTGGATTTTTGTGTAACATCATGAGAAAGTCAAAAGAAATCAGCCAAGATATCAAGAAGAGAATTGTGGCTCATCCTTGGGTGCAATTTCTAGATGGCTGAAGGTGCCTCGTTCATCTGTACAAACAATTATATGCAAGTACAAACATGATGGGAATGTCCAGTCATCATACCGCTCAGGAAGGAGGATTTTTAAAGATAACACATGGTTTAAAAGGTAAGCAATGATTAAGGCAGTTTTTATTATGTTGCTTTTATGGAGCTTCCACTTCTTGTTGGCTACATTAACACCATAGCTTCACAGCTCCAGTGCAAAACTAAAGAAGCAAACCTTGATGGACTATATTGGGGGTAAAGGAAATGAAATGTTGGTATTTTAACAAACTATTCCCTTGATATCAACAATCTACTTGGCACTGCTACCCATCAGCCACCCCATATTCACTTAGCTGTAAATGAATGAAGTCAGAGGGGGCTGAAATACTTCCACTGCCACAGAGTTATAATCACACACTCACCTGTGCACTTTTCCTCCATAGAAGGGTTTGGTGTGGAAGGTCACTGTCGCTGAGTAGCCGCTCTTAGCACAGCAGATAGAAACTTTCCCTCCTAACTCCACCCAAGGCACGGTGAGGATGGAGCGGGCATAGGCGCAGGGCAGCGTGAACACATACTGCTCATCATGCTCCAACAAGTGCAGCACCCCTGACAAACATACACAAATTTCTTTCCTTTATTACTCGTTAACTGTGTGTGATGCACTGACTAATGGGAGGAACTGGTCCTAACCCTGTATAATTTTTACACAGACATGGATTTAGTTGGATTAGTGTTTGGATAAAAATAGTGAATTCAATGCATTTGAACGCAATAAACTGTCACTAGAAAAAGAGAGAAAAGATCTGAATTGAGAAATGTAACATTCCAAACAAACATTAAGTAGATCAAATCCAAGTATTTCATTTTAATCTTTATTATAATAGTGACCTCATCATGAACATCATGCAAAAACCTCAAAATGGTAATGGAGGAGGTCACTGACTGTCTTCACCCTTCCAGTGTTGGGAGCATTGCATGTGATGGAGGGAGAATATGTGTGGTTGGGTTACTGGTGTTCCAAATTAAGAAGAAAATGAGTAAAATCAGAAATATATATATTTTTTAAACGTATAAAGACAAAAGCAGCAAAAATGGAAATTAAAGGGGTTTTTTGCAGGACAATAGTGATGTGCAAATGAGCCCTCTAAACAAGCATATTATACCATGTTCAATAGAGAAGGGACTGTTTCAAGTCAGTGTTTTTCACTGAAACAAAGACAATATTTTGATCAGATTAATGCAGACCCATCAAGACACATTCTTGACTCTTCACTGTATTTTTAATGATACTGCACTCTCAACACGTAGCAAAATGAATCACAATAGTACTGTCCGTGTCATCCATCCCCACTTTAAACTGCTTTAGTCAGTTATGATGCAGAAGTTTACATCAGCTTCGTGGGTGGCTGATGCAAAACTGCTTACTGAAAATACTAAATCTCTCTGATTATATGTATTTAAACTGCATCTGACTGCTGCTCCTCTTTTTGTAATGTGTAATAATAAGATGAATGCAGCCGTCATACAGACTGTAGGCAGCTGTGCGAATCCATGCCGGCATGGCCCTCTCCCCAGCTTACATAATGGACAGCTGTCTTGTGGCAGAATCTGCTTTGGGCATTGGGCCAGGTCTGAGAGCAGCACATCTGTTTCCCCAGGACAGGAGCGCTGGAGGGGGGCACTGCACGCTTCCCTGCCCACACACCTCTGCTCCACAGGGCACTGGCATCCTGCAGCTAGCACAGGCACTCTGGCACATCCATGTGAGACTGGCCGCTGTGGTCAGCACTTCTCTACTGCCACCAGCAAACCGTATAACAGAACAGACCAAGATGGCTGCATGTGGGTGCATTAGGAAAATGGCCATTTTTATAGCCAGAATGGCTATAGAATGTCAAAAAGTGATTCAAATCCAGGATCTAAATGACTTAAATGATGCTCAACAGACCACATGGATTGGGAAAGTTTAAGATATGCTACACTGATGTCTAACTCTGTTTTGTGTCATTCTCCTGCTACTTCTCTCTCTTTCTGAATGATCCTAGAGAGCAATATGGGAAATATGGGAAATATGTCATATTAGGGATATAGAAGTAATAAAGAACTTGAGAACAACAACTAAATAACTGCAAGCCTTTGAGTGTTCATGACAACTGTCAGGAAACCAGTGGACAATGATGAGATCCCTGGCAGAATAGGAAACCACTGTCACCAAGTTTTCCAAGACACATCTACATTATCTCCTAAAGCTCTGTAACAATCCCTGTTTACCCCCGGTGACTTTACTTCAGTATCTGGACTATAATCTGAATTGATTTTAGCCACATGCATTTACACTTGAGAGTCTCTCAGACTGAAATCCGACACCTGTGTGGGATAGAATCTGCAAACTTGCTCATCGCATGGTGAGCATGTTTAAACTGCTATAACTCAGAGGACCTCCTGAAGTGATTTGAGTAATTAGATTTGTATCTGGGTTCAATTAGTGTTTACACTTGCAATTCTTATGTGGTTTGGCCTAATTCAGATATAATCTTGATAATCAATACACATAAAATAATCAGATGTAAGCAGTGTCCATGTATTATGCAAATATCTAAGGAATCTAAAGATGAGCTTTGTAGCCAACACAATAATAGAACATAATGCACAGTACTACTACTTCACGTTTGTATTGTGGGGCACACCAAGTGAAATAATTATGAAGAAATAATATACACTGCAACTGTCATATTATAATTTTACCATATAGTTTCTAATGTAGAGAAAGTTAACTTCAGACTCAAGGCTGAGAAGCGGACTGAGGGAGTGAAGAGGTTTAGACATGAGATATTTTAAAAAAACAAAAAGAGCATCACAGATGGAGCTCCATAGGGGCTGAGAGCCGAGGCCAGATCAAACAGGTATGAGAGTGTCCTTTCATAGTGCTACAGCTTAAACCCATTTGTGCGTTCAATATGTTCTAAACAGTGAACCAAGACCAAGACCATAAGGATGATATATATAAAAATCGTCTGGCACTCATCTGAAGTGTCCCATTAGATAGCAGACCAGATTTAAAAGATGCTAAAGTAGGAGAACACAATGCACATTACTCCCACTTCTCTTTTTGTACTGTGGGCACACTGAGTAGAATCATTATGAAGCATTTACCACTCAAATCCTCATAAATCCTCATCAACTCGCTCTCCTTCTCATTAGCATAGCGTGCAGTACTCTAGGGGGATTAGCGCGATCCGTCTTGTAAGTAATTAATGCTGTCCTAATTACAGCGAAGTCGTAATTGGCTGAGGTTGGCAAGCCGATACAACTTCCCCCTGAAACATCATCCACTTCACTGAGCACCTGTAAGCCTGCCAGTGCTGGAAACATGACAGGAAGAGAGGGACTACCGTGCTGCTGCATTGTGTATGTGTTTGTCTGTATGTTATAAGGCATTTGAATTATAGTAGGCACAAAACAATTTAATGCGATAAGAAAGAGACAGGGAGAAAGAGAGAGTAAGACTCTTAGTGTATAAGTGTCTGACAGATAGCTGTATAGTGTGTTCAGCAGTAGCAGTCACTCGCCCTGAGGAGAGTCCATTCAGAGTCAGCTGATGTGAAACAGAATGTTCTTTGGACCCCCAATGACGACCACAATATTGATATTCAGAATACACAGAGATCTGTTCTCATTACCATGTTTTAAATCTTTAAATGTGTCTGTCCAGGGAAGAAGGCTTTCTACTAAATTTTGGAGCATTGCTGTGAGGATCTGATTGCATTCAGTGACAAGAGTGTTAGCAAGCTCAGTATGATCACCACTCCACCTCATCCTAAAAGTACTGGGTGGTGCACCATCGTTCCACAGCTCACTTCTGGGGACTAATAAAGGATTATCTTATCTTATCTTTATACCCCTCTAGCATGGTGTCAATAGGTAAGTCCTATTCTATTGGCAATACTTCTCTACATGAACTAGACAAGCTGTGTGTGCATTTGCACGTCAGTGTCAGCACAGTTCAAGTGAAGTTCAGGCACGATTTAAAACACATCTGATGTTGGGGGGGGGGTATGCTGGGACTAATCTGGAGGATCTGTGGACAGCAGTGAAGAATGTGTAAGAAGCAATTCATTTTTAAGTTAATAAATAAATAAATATGTATGATAATGTTGCACAAGGTTGTCCTTGAGACTAGAGGACTTAAAAACACAACACAGTCAAGGATTATTCTACCAGTATAGAAAAATTAAACTCACCCTCTCCAACCATCGACACCCCTACAGACATGCCCATAAACTTGCTCTTGGTCCAGACGTGGGTGTTGACGCACATGCGGCGCTCCTTGCACTCGCAGTAGAATCCTGAGACGGGTGGGTGGTGTGAGACTTGCTCGGCCACGAACCACAGCCGGCAGCAGTCCCCGGTTTTGGTTGAGGCAGGGGGCACAGGGCAAGGTGAGCTGGTAGTCCTGAGGGGCCGCACTCTCTCCCGCGGGACTTCCCAGCTGCAGCGGAAGGTTTCCCCCAGAATGGGGTTGTAGGGCTTCTTGGCTACGGCGCCTTTGCGACCCTCATGAAAGGCTGTCAAATAATACTCCACAAATCGAACAATGCGCTCCTCTGGCGTGGCTCCAGCTGTGATTGCCAGAAACATATCGGGATGGGCCATGAAGTTAGCATACATCTCCAGCAGTGAGCGCTTCTCCAGGATAAAAGTGGGTAGCACCACCTGGGAGAACGAAGAGAGACTGTGAGATCAGGCAATATGTCAAAAATATAATACTTGTATTGTATTTTCTAAGTTTATCAATCAAGTATTGTATTCAACATACGTGACAGGATTAAAAAATCTAACAATTGGTAAAACACATAGAAAAATGACATAATGGACTCAATCGGCTCCTTATATAAAGCTTTAATTTGTGATCACTGATTATTGGTTACACTCTCTCTGGAAATAATCTACATCTTTTTATTTTTTAATGAAGCATGCAGTAGGTCAGAGTTCTAAAAATAGTAAGGATACCTGCATGTTCAGTAAAGCATATGAAGTTATGTGATGTTATGTATTAGAGTAATGATAAAATAGAGAGTAGTAATCTAGTCTAATTGTTTTTCCAGAACAGTTCTTCTGTTTTCAGAGTAAAGTTTGTTAATGGGCTAGATGGGTAAAAGGCCCCAGCATTGGGCTGTGGGCAGTGGAACTGAGTTTTCTGGAATGATGGTGCTCAATTCAGCACTTTTGAGATGAGGTGTGGAGGTGTAGTTGAGGTGGGATGGTGGGACAGAACTTCCTGACCTCACTATCTCTCTTCCTGAATGCAATCAAATCTTCACAGCAATGCTCCAAAATCTAGTAGAAAGCCTTCCCTGGACAGTAGAGACAGTTCCTCTAACAAAAGCAGTATACATGTTTTAATAGCCTTGATTTCTGAAGAACAATATTTGAGAAGGTGTATGTCCCAATACTTTTGTCCATATAGCGTATGTGTTTTTTCAAAAAGCATCTTAGTGATAAAATAATCTTCAGTGGCTGAGAAAGCATCTCACTGCAAACTCTCTCTAGCAGTTAAGAACCACCTTTCCGGAAACCAAGCCCTGCTAGAAAGGGGCTTAGCTTTAGAATAACGGGCTCCTCAAATATTCCAAAGCAGGATTTCCAATGGGTTACTGAGTATGAGCTGAATTTATCGTTTGTGTAGAACTGGTAAATGGACAAACAAAAACTGCTCACTTAAACTGAAGGTTACTGCATTATGTATTCATACGATTATGAGTTCATCTTTTTTCAATAACACATTTTGGTATTCCTAAAAACCGCAAGTCTATTGATGCTAAAATGTGAAAAATGTAATCTAATTGTCAAAATAATTGGTTGGAATACTCTAATATATAGTTTCTAATATATAGCAAGCTTGGGAAACTGAGGGCCGAAGTCCAGCAGAGTTTGGTTATTTTCCTATTCTACACACCTACTAAACCTAGCGAATAGCAACTGAATACAATAAAGTGTGTTTGAACTGGAAAATCACCAAACAGTGCAGAAACCTAGCCCTTCAGCACTACAGAGAGACAGATGACCATTTTTAATTGTACCCAAGTCTCTCTCTCTGATTATAGATCCAATCATGTGTGCTCCTCACTTTCCCTCAGATCAATAAAGTTCCATCTACCGCTGAGATGTATTAATAAGTGTGTGATTCTGTCCATGGCATCTGCTCTGGCCTGCACTGGATCAATGCCCTGGTTGTTCCCCAAAGGGCTTAGCACTCTCTAACACACATCATTATCTTTACTCATCTGAGCCACCCCCCCCCCCTCTCCATAAATCTACACTGATCCCTGCTGATACACTGCTGAAACTGTTCCTGCAGGAAATATCAGAGCAGACAAAACAATCATCTCTTCTCTAGAGGTGCTCTGAAAGAGAGACTTCATAACCAATGGATTTTCATTAGCTCTGTCATGGCTGTTGAGACATGACCTCGATTCATCATGACAATTTTCTCAGTATCTGAGAAATCACAGAAATTGTAAGGCTAATGAAGCCTAATTAGGATGATTCAATCACGATACTTCATATTACACTCAGATCTGTGCCTGTGAGAATCTATAACAAAAGAAACAGGAAAGAACTAATCAAATTACAAGACATATCTTTATATCAAATGTGATTGTGTAATAACTGTAGGAATGATGTCACTGATATTCGTCAAAACCAAGGCAGTCTTAAATAATCTGACGTGATCATCTAATTCAATAAAATCTTACAAATATCCCAGATAGCATTACTCCTGCAGCTGAAACCCATTAACGTTATGAGCGGCCTGGTTCACACAATATAAATGAGAACTCTTTAGAGAGGACAGTCCGCAACAATTCCTAGTCACATACAGTATAATTCAAAAGTTTAGACATAAATATTCTTTAGAATGTAGACCACAAAACCTTTTTTAATTATACTGCTAAAATCAGCATATTGTTGCCCTCTTCATAAGTTTGGTTATGCTGTTTGTTTCATAGTCACTCAAAAAAAAAAAAAAAAGAGTTCTGCACCTGTGTTAATATTAATGCTTATATATTTAGAATGGGATGTAGGTAGGTGCCCCACTGTACATTTAATGTGTAGCTGTCCCAATATTTTTGTCCATATTGTGTATCATAACCTCACTGGACAAACTGTCAAATGATTTCTTTTTAGAACTTTCCAGTACCAATCATTTCAGGAAAATATCACACAAGTCTCTGGAGTCTTAGCCCACAAGCTCTTCCACAAACTAGGTCCACATGTCAGCTGGAGTTGATGTTTGCCTATTTCAGCATTTCGCCTGCTGTTCTAAATCCGGAATTAGAATTGAGGTCTGGTGATTCTACCGGTCAAGCAGTGTGCTAGTGATTCCTGTCTGCTGAACCTTTCACACTCAGATTTGGAAACAAACATCTGTAATGCTTACTTGACAGGACTGGCACAGTCCATACCAGGACATGCAACCCAGTATTAGGATAAAAAAAAAAATGACTATTTTTGTTTGAGGAGCTTATATTTTAGGTCCTAATTGTACTGCTACTCTACTCCACTGCCACTATTAGACAGCTATTCCTCTGGTCTTGCTTTCAGAAAATACAGAAGATGAATATTTTGGAGATGAGATTCTTGTTCAAACATCCAGCTAGCATCATACAGAAGTGATATGGGAAGAGAGAGAGCCACCCGGAGAGTGCAAGGGCAACTGTGCTTTCTTGGATAGGCAGCATGACCCAGGATTCCCTCGGGTCGTAGTTGCAGCACCTGAGTCCGCTGGACCACTCGGGGCACTCTTCCCTCCTTTATTTAATTTGGTATTTTCTGCTGATACTGGCCCAATGATCACTGTGATCACTGTGCACATATATGTGAGTGTGTGCACATACCCTTGTGAGGTCCATGCCCAGTTTGAGTTGGGACAGCAGGTGGAGGATGATGCTCCTCTGGTCATCCAGCACCCCCAGGTCCTCCTCCTCATTGTCCTCAGTGTCTGTGCTCTCCTCACCAGGGTCCACTGCATCTGGACTGGAATGCTGCTCAAACACACAAACAGGTTGTTAACTCTGGTGAACCATGACATCTAGCTCCTTCACAAAAATACTGGGACTGGTGACCTTTTTAGGAAAAAGAAGAAATAAAAACAATAAACATTTATTAGAAAGAAAAGTACTAGCAAGTAGGCGTTTCCTTTTCTGATATAAATCTGAATTTGCTATTTGTTCAGATAAGGCTGCCCCCTCAGCCCCAAATATCCATTCAATGACTTGACTAACATAAGAAATAAGAAATCCAAACATCCCTTAGAAAAAGTACACTTGGTTATATATTTAATAATGTAAAAAAAGTTCATTTCAGGTATTCTTTCCAATGTAGGACGTGTAGTAGTGTCATAATTCTCAATAGTGTCAATACTTCTTGAGACTAAATTGGCCTACATTTTAGGTTTAAAAAATGTAACATTTAACATTTAAGTATATGGTTTCCTTATGTTGCTTTTAGTAATTTGTTTGTCATGCAGTTTGACATGTCATGTATCTCCATTTTTGCTGTTTCTCATGCACTTGTTCAATTTGTACAAGTTTAATGATGAATGGACCAATAGATATACTCCAAAACGACTTTTTACATTGGCTTTTGTTGAACGTTAAGAAGGTTGTAAAGGTCGCTAACCCTGTAAAATTGTAAAAAAATAAAAAAAAATAAAATTAAATAAAATTATATAGACAGATTATACACACATATAATCTGATAAGTACATGAAAAGTCAACTGAAGCATACTCACTTTTTTTTGTTTAAAAGATGTACACCAATAGCACACTTTGTTTTTTTTACGGGATTTGAAATTGCTCAGATTCTTTGGACTTTTTTAGTCCAACGACTGAATTCATTTGTTGGACAGATAACAAAAAATCAGAATGGTATTCAGCCTAAGTTTGAAAAAAGGCACTTTTATGGTATTCATTCTTAAAAAACAAACAAACAAAAAAAAAACATGCCCTACATACTAAACGTTTTTTTTTTTTCTCTTTTTAGAGCAGCATAAGAGTTCAGGTTGGTAACAGTTATCAATCATTTCAATCAGAGCTATTTTATCCTGTTTGTTACTTAAGCCTCAGTATCTCAGTAAGTGCTGGATGCTAGCTGGATGCTGTTCAGTCTTGAGGTGCTCTTAGCTGGACTGTGCCGGCTAATGTGTTTGGTCTCTGCAGCAGTCACTCATGCGAAAGCCCTACATTGTTCCTAATGCATAATGTAAAGCAGCCCACATGTGCCTGCCCCAAAGCATTGTGGGAAGTGAATAAAAAGCTTCCATTGCTCCTAGGTTTGACCCCACCCCCTCCCCAAACACTGATATTGTTGACAGATTAGTGAGAAACATCACATCACTCTGTCTCAGTGGAGTATTTTTTTCCCCTCTTCTGCGAGTGCATGAGCGTGAGCAACACAGGACGACCAGATGGGAACTGTAAAAGCTGCATTATGAGCCAGGAGGGCAATTTAGCAATAGAGCATGATTCAGTGAATGAGCTTTAATCTAAAAAGTAACCAAGTATATGATCATATCTCCATTCAATCTGTTTAATCTGTTCTCTCTATGCAATGCTGGTATAGCTGGGGCTCAGTGGGGCGGAGGGGGGATGGGACAGGATGGCCTGGCTCTGTGCTTTGAGCAGCAGCAGGAGGAGCAGCAGCAGCAGCGGCAGCGTTTCACCTGAATATTTCATAGAATAGGAAGAACACGACCAAATGCTGCTCTTTTTTCCTCTACTCTTCTATCACACTGCCACACTCTCAGTCTCACATGCAGAACTGGATCAACAAGATTCATTCAAGGTCAAACCACAGGGGTCAATCAAACATCAGCATTCCACCACACGGGCCAATCAATATGGTCATAAAAGCAGAGCTAGTGATTTAACACAGAAAAATATACCACCGCTGTCACATGAAAACCTTGTATCTCCAGGTTTGCCAACTAGTGGTAGCACCACTTTTTGACATAGTGTAAATCTGGCAGTTGTTCTTTATATTGTTTCAATATTCCATGATGAATGGACCAATAGAAATGCTTCAAAACGAATGGAAAATCTTTTTACATTGACGTTCACTGAAAGTCAAGTAGGCTTTTTTACTTTTCCTGCAAAGTTGATATTTTGTAGATAAAGGCAGATACAAGGTTTTGGCGTGACAAAGACAATATACATATTTTTCATAACATTCTTCATTACTTTTGAAACTTTCTTTATTTTTTATGCCATAATTTGTCTTTTCTTTTTAATCACATTTCACATCATTTGTGCTCAGGGATATATGACATGACATGGTAAAGTTTATCCAGTGCAAAACTGACAAAACAACAACAACAACAGTATGCATTCTGTCCACCCTTTTGAGCTGATCCAAATCCAATTAAAGAACAAAAATCTATTTAACAACTTTACATAATCTGCACACACAAAAGACACGACCGAATGTTCCATACAAAGCAT